>NW_026558962.1:0-98264 GCF_026930045.1 Uloborus diversus
ACAGCTTACTTCCTATTTTTGCAACATCCTCTTTTGGCTTCCAGTTTCGGCTCTCTTGAATCCCCCGTCATCTCTTGGGTAGCGAGTGGAATTCCATTTCTTTCCTCCGAGTGTTCGCTCAGGCCTCACCTGCAGCAAGCCTGCTTAGCCGAAACACGGCCATATCGATGCCGTAAAAAGGCGTACGTTGCCGAAACAACAACGCCTAGAGAAGGGAAAAAAAGATACTCGTTAATATTTTCGAAAACGTACAATGAGACGAAAGGAGTTAGGAGAGTAAATGGGGGGACAGCTTACTTTCTATTTTTGCAACATCCTCTTTTGGCTTCCAGTTTCGGCTCTCTTGAATCCCCCGTCATCTCTTGGGTCGCGAGGGGAATTCTACTTCCTTCCTCCGAGTGTTCGCTCAGGCCTCACCTGCAGCA
The DNA here is from genome assembly GCF_026930045.1 of Uloborus diversus. Taxonomy (NCBI): domain Eukaryota; kingdom Metazoa; phylum Arthropoda; class Arachnida; order Araneae; family Uloboridae; genus Uloborus; species Uloborus diversus. The sequence goes on from NW_026558962.1 coordinate 426, forward strand.
AGCCTGCTTAGCCGAAACACGGCCATATCGATGCCGCAAAAAGGGCGTTCGTTGCCGAAACAACAACGCCTAGAGAAGGGAAAAAAAGATACTCGTTAATTTTTTCGAAAACGTACAATGAGAGGAGAGTGAATGGAGGGACAGCTTACTTCCTATTTTTGCAAAATCCTCTTTTGGCTTCCAGTTTCGGCTCTCTTGAATCCCCCGTCATCTCTTGGTTCGCGAGTGGAATTCCACTTCTTTCCTCCGAGTGTTCGCTCAGGCCTCACCTACAGCAAGCCTGCTTAGCCGAAACACGGCCATATCGATGCCGCAAAAAGGCGTACGTTGCCGAAACAACAACGCCTAGAGAAGGGAAAAATATACTCGTTAATTTTTTCGAAAACGTACAATGAGAGGAAAGGAGTTAGTAGGGTGAATGGGGGGACAGCTTACTTCCTATTTTTGCAACATCCTCTTTTGGCTTCCAGTTTCGGCTCTCTTGAATCCCCCGTCATCTCTTGGGTCGCGAGTGGAATTCCACTTCTTTCCTCCGAGTGTTCGCTCGCCCTCACCTGCAGCAAGCCTGCTTAGCCGAAACACGGCCATATCGATGTCGCAAAAAGGGCGTACGTTGCCGAAACAACAACGCCTAGAGAAGGGAAAAAAAGATACTCGTTAATTTTTTCGAAAACGTACAATGAGACGAAAGGAGTTAGGAGAGTGAATGGGGGGACAGCTTACTCCCTTTTTTTGCAACATCCTCTTTTGGCTTCCAGTTTCGGCTCTCTTGAATCCCCCGTCATCTCTTGGGTCGCGAGTGGAATTCCACTTCTTTCCTCAGAGTGTTCGCTCAAGCCTTACCTGCAGCAAGCCTGCTTAGCCGAAACACGGACATACCGATGCCGAAAAAAGGGCGTACGTTGCCGAATCAACAACGCCTAGAGAAGGGAAAAAAAGATACTCGTTAATTTTTTCGAAAACGTACAATGAGAGGAAAGGAGTTAGGAGAGTGAATGGAGGGACAGCTTACTTCCTATTTTTGCAACATCCTCTTTTGGCTTCCAGTTTCGGCTCTCTTGAATCCCCCGTCATCTCTTGGGTCGCGAGTGGAATTCCATTTCTTTCCTCCGAGTGTTCGCTCAAGCCTCACCTGCAGCAAGCCTGCTTAGCCGAAACACGGCCATATCGATGCCGCAAAAAGGGCGTACGTTGCCGAAACAACAACGCCTAGAGAAGGGAAAAAAAGATACTCGTTAAGTTTTTCGAAAACGTACAATGAGAGGAAAGGAGTTAGGAGAGTGAATGGAGGGACAGCTTACTTCCTATTTTTGCAACATCCTCTTTTGGCTTCCAGTTTCGGCTCTCTTGAATCCCCCGTCATCTCTTGGGTCGCGAGTGGAATTCCACTTCTTTCCTCCGAATGTTCGCTCAGGCCTCACCTGCAGCAAGCCTGCTTAGCCGAAACACGGCCATATCAATGCCGCAAAAAGGGCGTACGTTGCCGAAACAACAACGCCTAGAGAAGGGAAAAAAAGATACTCGTTAAGTTTTTCGAAAACGTACAATGAGAGGAAAGGAGTTAGGAGAGTGAATGGAGGGACAGCTTACTTCCTATTTTTGCAACATCCTCTTTTGGCTTCCAGTTTCGGCTCTCTTGAATCCCCCGTCATCTCTTGGGTCGCGAGTGGAATTCCACTTCTTTCCTCCGAGTGTTCGCTCAGGCCTCACCTGCAGCAAGCCTGCTTAGCCGAAACACGGCCATATCGATGCCGCAAAAAGGCGTACGTTGCCGAAACAACAACGCCTAGAGAAGGGAAAAATATACTCGTTATTTTTTTCGAAAACGTACAATGAGAGGAAAGGAGTTAGTAGAGTGAATGGGGGGACAGCTTACTTCCTATTTTTGCAACATCCTCTTTTGGCTTCCAGTTTCGGCTCTCTTGAATCCTTCGTCATCTCTTGGGTCGCGGGGGGAATTCCACTTCCTTCCTCCGAGTGTTCGCTCAGGCCTCACCTGCAGCAAGCCTGCTTAGCCGAAACACGGCCATATCGATGCCGCAAAAAGGCGTACGTTGCCGAAACAACAACGCCTAGAGAAGGGAAAAATATACTCGTTAATTTTTTCGAAAACGTACAATGAGAGGAAAGGAGTTAGTAGGGTGAATGGGGGGACAGCTTACTTCCTATTTTTGCAACATCCTCTTTTGGCTTCCAGTTTCGGCTCTCTTGAATCCCCCGTCATCTCTTGGGTCGCGAATGGAATTCCACTTCCTTCCTCCGAGTGTTCGCTCAGGCCTCACCTGCAGCAAGCCTGCTTAGCCGAAACACGGCCATATCGATGCCGCAAAAAGGGCGTACGTTGCCGAAACAACAACGCCTAGAGAAGGGAAAAAAAGATACTCGTTAATTTTTTCGAAAACGTACAATGAGAGGAAAGGAGTTAGGAGAGTGAATGGAGGGACAGCTTACTTCCTATTTTTGCAACATCCTCTTTTGGCTTAAAGTTTCGGCTCTCTTGAATCCCCCGTCATCTCTTGGGTCGCGAGTGGAATTCTACTTCTTTCCTCCGAGTGTTCGCTCAGGCCTCACCTGCAGCAAGCCTGCTTAGCCGAAACACAGCCATATCGATGCCGCAAAAAGGGCGTACGTTGCCGAAACAACAACGCCTAGAGAAGGGAAAAAAAGATACTCGTTAATTTTTTCGGAAACGTAGAATGAGAGGAAAGGAGTTAGGAGAGTGAATGGAGGGACAGCTTACTTCCTATTTTTGCAACATCCTCTTTTGGCTTCCAGTTTGAGCCCTAATGTATTTGCATCACCGCTCCTCTCTTTCACTCTTTGAGAATTTTCTCTTATGAACCGAAACTTGGAGTTAACAAGAAGTTCCGTCCAAAACAAAACGAGCCATCTTTCCCATATACCAACATTAGTTTCTACTATCTAAAGAATATTCTCAGAACTAACTTATACTGCAAATTATGTCGAACATACTTTTTTATTATTTTATGCTGATTTTAAGAAACAAAATTTGCCTCTTTCATCTAAAAAAGTGGATAGGTAACAAATAAATAAACGAACAAAAAGTAGGAACACGTTTTAAACAAAGTAGCTAATACATTTTTTCTCGTATTTCAGAACGAAAAAAAAAAAGAATAAAAAATAGTAAGCTCATTAAAGCAACGACATTATAAAAAAATGTTTGTTTTCACCATTTGCCAAATAATAATTAAAAAAGGCATAAATATACTTTAAAAAATTAATAGAAACAATAAAATGTAAACTTAAAGAAATTTTTACTATCGAAAAAAAAAAAGAAGAAGAAAATTGTCTGCGCAGCTGTTTGTGTTAAAACATTTATGACTCTTAATTTCGCTTCATTTGCTGTTCCCAAAAGCTGAATACATAAATAAAAACCTTAGATTGGAAGTTGAAACAAATAATATCAGCAACAATTATTTCACTGTAAATGCCAGAGCTGCGGAGTTGATCTGGATTTGGGGTAAAGAGTCAGAGTCGGGAATCGAAGGTTTAAAATTCAGAGTCGGAGACGATCATTTTCCCTTAAAGTCTGTAACTCTGCCAATGTTTGTGAAGTCGAAGTCGGACTTCTTTTGTGATAAGTATTTCGAACTCGAATACTTTAAAACTCGAAGAGTCGGAGTGTTTTTCCTCCTTTTCCATTTTTGCCAAATCTCAGGAGTCAAAGTCGGGGTTCGACTAATTTTGCGATACAGGAGTCGGAGTCAATGGCCCTATGATTTCAGGAGTCGGGAGTAGATCTTCAAAAGCTATTTCCAACGAAGTTTTTTAGAAGAAAATCTGCCTTTAAGTTCAGGATCTGTATTGACTTTTAGTTCCCCATAGACGCTACTACTAAGGAGTTTGAATTGCTCAAAATGGAACGGAAAATTGTTCAAATCAAAAATATATTTTTTATAATTGCTCATTATTATGTTACATTTCTTTTCCAACAAAGTTTGTTTGAAGCAAATTCGCCAGTAAGTGCGGGATTTAGGGGAAGGTTGCCATCGATGAACCACATAACAGTTTTCGACTTTTTCAGAAAGGAAATCCAAATCAAATCTCACGCTAATAGTAGGAACAAATTCTCATCATATTTCTCTTTCAATAATAAAATTCACTTTCATGATGAATATCTTTACTAATAATAAAGCTGAAAGTCTCTCTGTCTGGATGTCCGGAGGATGTCTGGATCTCTGTGACGCGCATAGCGCCTAGACCGTTCGGCCGATTTTCATGAAATTTGGCACAAAGTTAGTTTGTAACATGGAGGTGTGCACCTCGAAGCGATTTTTCGAAAATTCGATGTGGTTCTTTTTCTATTCCAATTTTAAGAACAAAACTATCATTAGATGGACGAGTAAATTACGAAATTTTCATAACGTGGAACCGTAACATGCGCACAAGCCAATTGGCGAGATACACAATTATCATAACGTGGAACCGTAACATGGGTACAAGTCAATTGGCGAGAAAATTTACCATACATTTGTAAATATACAGGCGAACCAAAAGACCTTTTAACTTTTCTATTACGGGCAAAGCCGTGCGGATACCACTGGTACACAATAAAGAATGAAAATTAAAAATAAATGTTTTAGTATGTGGTCCATTCATGGCTAACTGTTGCTATGATTGGACCATCGAATTTCCATCGATGGATCACATTCTCACATTAAAAAATCCGTATTATCAATCCGTAACTTACAAATATTTATAGCAGGTGATCAATAAACACTACAAATAACAATATGTTATAGAAAAAGAGATTTATTTTCTAAAATGTTTTATTTTAGGATAAGAGGATCATAGAAAAAATCCCAGCATTCACGCAACACACAGCAGTTGTCATCACACCTCGTTCACCTCTTGATATTTTCCCAACCAGTGCAACGCTGTTCTTAGCTAATATCTGCTCAACCTCTTTTGAACTGTTGGGAATTTTGTTAAATCGTTTTTAAAAAATTTCATTCAACGCAAGATTGTACTTGCTGTCTAAAATGTCAGAGAACTTATTGACCATTTTGTTACTGAAACCAGAAGCTCAAGGCTCAAACTACTAGAGAATATAGTTCTAACAGACTTTTTGTCTTGATTAAATCTGTGAGACATTTTATTTTTCTCAGTCTCTTGAAAGGTCTATTCCCCCAATTTTTCGTAAGTAATTCCAAAAACTTCTTCTCTAGTTTCAAAATACGATTCACTAATCTTATTCCTATTTCGGAGAGCTTATCTCCTAATTTTTTCATAATCATATTTATTTAAAAGCAATCGAGCAATTTTCAAAGGTAATTTAGCTAAAGCTAAAACAATATTTAAGATTTTCCATGAATGAATCACTTTGTAAGGTGGTCATTCGTGAAAACACCTAGTGGTCCAATGATAGCAACTGCGTCATTTTGAATATTCTTATAGGTGTTACTGATGTGACGAATTATGATGAAACATGAAGTATGCGGAATTGTACTTGAAAAGGCACTCTTTCAAGCCAATGTTCACGTTTAATTGATCAGGGATGTTCAAAGCATGCTAGTACTAAATGAAAATCTCAATAATTAGTAAGAGATGGGTAGAAATATTTTCTGCCCGATTATCAATATGATGAAGTAATTGTAACTACTTGACGACGCTGTAGTAGACAGTTTTCAGACAAAGGAAGGTACTAAAACTGATTACATATCTGCACAAACTGGTACGGGAAATATCTTCACGGTCTAGTCATGGAACCAACTCATTGACGGTGACCTTCCCCTATACTCGTATTTGAATTAAATTTTCTCGTAGGTGCTAATGTTACGTTTGAACTGTTCAAAATTGAACAAAAAATTGTTCAAATCAAAACGTGAAGTATGGGAATGAGGTGTGCACCCAAGATCTTTCGAAAAAAAAAAAAATTAGAATAGGATAACTTACTCAAAAGTTATTAGGGGGGAGGGGACACAGACACATTTTCCTTGCGTCAATACCCTACTTTCCAATTTTTAATTTTTCGATATTTATTTAATTATTTTTGTTTGACTTGATTTTTGTTTTTAGCGATATTTTAAAGATGCACCAAGCTTTCTTTCGTGTTTTTTTCTTCTTTCTTTGATTTTTACTGGGGAAACTGGCTATAAATGGTGTGATGCGCACATAATGGTTGCACCAAGAGTAAGAATAATCAAAGATATGTTTAATCTGTTTCTTGAATATACGTCCCAAGGGAGGTGTCGTTTCAGTCTATGCGAAAGTCAACCTCTGCTTTGGTTTATAGTTTTTAATATTACGCTGTAAAAACTTCGGTTACTCTGAAGTAGTTCTCTCTATTGAAGATTATTATATTCACAGTTTTTTTTTTATTAAAATGATGTTTACATAAATTACCATGTCAGTTTAAAATGTTACGTTGTATTAAAATTCAGTAACTCCGGTAGTAATGCTTTCTAATTAATATAACTGTGTTCGCTGCATTCATTAAACAAATAACGTAAAGTGTCCATTAAAACAAACATATTACTTAACAACCAAAATAACGACTATGCTTTGAAAGAGAAATAAAAGATGAATAATATAAACATTACGTGGCATAGCTCTCGAGAGTAAAATTCGCAAAGCATGAGCAATAAAAATAAGAGTGAAAGGCTTTTCTCATGCAATTTATGTTTTTAAAGATAAATATTTAGGACTTACCTTCACCAGTCATCAAATGATAGAGTACAATGCAGGACATCGTCAAAATTTTAAAATATCATTTTATGTAGTAGGGAAATTGTCTTGATGCAAGCAGCTTAAAACATTTCACTAAAATGGTTCATAAACAATAAACTTTTGCAACAATATGACAAAGGAAATGACGTCACCCATTGTTGAGATTCTAGTTAGCAGTGTTGCATTTCAGAAAAATTTTAAATTCTACTTAACACAGGTTTTTAAAACATGCATTATTACTTTCTCCTACGCCCAAGTTTTGTAAAATAATTAGAAATAACAGTTGATTCTATAAAACGAAAATAAAACAAAAAGGTAAAATTCACTTTCAACTGCAGGAATGAAAGTTTGCCATTACCATGAGCATTTGATTGTTGATTTAAAAAATAAAAAGAAAGAAATATTAGTGACATTTCAACGCTAAGTGAGACAATATTTAAACAATGGCAAGCAACGACGTTTTTTAAAACCGATACCTCTATTTTTGCTGAAGTTTTTCTTTCCCAAACATATTAATAAATGCATAAAAGCTGAACTGCCATACAAACGCTCGGTAAAAATGACGTTTGGGGTAGCCGGTGTGCCCGACAAAAGGTCTCAGATCTAAAGGGTACTAATTTCCATAGCTATTCCTAATAATTAGGTGTAGGATTGTTCAATGTTCCATAATTCATTTTGAAAACAATCAGTAACTTTCTTTGACATCGAACATTTAATTTGACAATTTAATTGTAACTAGATGAGTCAAATTTTCCAACTTAATTTAATGACACTTGAAACTTTCCACGCTAAAATCAGACATCAAGAAAAGAAACAAGTCGTTTTCTACATCAATTGATGAGTATAGGATATTCCAACAGCAATGATGAAAGGAATAGCAATGAACCAACATGATTCATGCGCCTTTTTCGCATTTGTGCCTTGTTGGGAAAAAATTAGTTTCTGAAAACTAAAATCAAAGGCTATGTTTGTTTAGACACAAAGCAGATACAAAAACGTGACCTTAATTTTTTTTCTGGCGCTTGCAGTTCACTTTTTTCTCTTCATTACTCATTTTAGAGATATTTCGCTACACGGGGCTTGGCGTGATCGCTAAATTTTGGTCAATAATCCTTTTCTTCTGTCACTATCAGCAAGGCAGAAATACCTTATAGCTCTTGGCCTTTGGCGTCATAAGATTTGGCAACACGGGAAAGTTTTAAAACTCCCAGGTATCGAAACCTTTCCGCAACTTCTGTGTTTTCCTGGCCAAATATCAGAAAGAAGAACAGCACCTCAAATGAAAGGACAATTTCCCCCATTGCTGAAATTGATATACCCTTTTTTTTGCTTCTCATGCTGAAACTTCACATTTTAATAAATCTCTTGTTTTATTGCATCACTAGCATCACTTTTATCTAATTTGCAGATTATCCGCAAATTTGCGTATCCACAGTTAGCGTGACACCCTATTCCGCGGATAATCGGGAGTCTATTGTCATAATTAATTTTAAATTATTGTATTTAGATAAAGTTTAGCCATTTAAGTTCTCCTTTATAGGCGTTTTCCTTGAAAAAAAAGTGATTTTGCACAAGACCCCTCCCCTCTTCCGTTTTTCAGTGTAAAATCTGTTTGAGTAAAATCTTACTAGAAAGAAAAATTAATGAATAGGAAAAAGTGAGCGATTTGTAACCATATCGGCAAAAATTAACCAACTTGATATATATATTAAAAACAACGAGCTAGACTTAGTCTCATCGTCATGGTAATCTAAAAAATCAGACCAACGTCCAACAACGGTCAAGTAAAAGTAATAAGAAATTTGTGATTACATAATATTATGCAAACTAGAAAGTCGTCCAGCAAGATATGACGGGTGAAAATTGCTTCTACATTTGAACGAAGCCATGACTTGTTTGGTGATATTTTGATAATTCAAATATTAATCTAACTTCAGTGGATGAACCCTAAACTCCAGTAGGTAACGTTTATTGTTGACCCCCTTTTCGCTTCTTCATTATCCTAAAATAACAACAGCCTTACCAGTAAAAAAAGTTAAGTTACCGAATCCAGTCTGACATGTCAAAATAAAGCACTTCCCTGCATGTCAAACTTTGCCAAAAAATATTATCAAATTATCATGCCGTGGCAAGAGTTTCATTGTTGATGACGTCAGCGTCACTCGATCACTCGCTATTATATATTTGAGGACTAGAAATTCGCCCCTCAAGGAATGACGGGTAAAAACTGCTTCTACATTTGAACGAAAATATTGCCTGTTTGGTGACATTTTCATAGTTGAAATTGCAACCCTAACTCCAGTGGATAAACCCTAAACTCCAGTAGGTAGCGTTCATTGTTGACCATTTTTTCGTTTTTTCATGCCCCTGAAATAACAAAGTCTTGCCAGTAAAACACTTGAGTTACCGGATCGAGTTCAGCTTTGTCACAATAAAGCCTCTTCCCGAATGCTAAACATTACCAACACATATTATCAAATAATCATGCCATGGCACGAGTTTCATTGTTGAAACACGCGCTTTACTCGAGCATCGGCTATTATATATATGAGGATTCTCATTAAAATATTTCCTCAAATCATGTTTGAATTCTTCATTAATATGTAACATAGTTATGTGGGAAATTGTGTAAAGGAACTTTTCACGCAGCCTTGACTAATCATGAGAAGTCAAAGAAGCCTTATAACTGATGAGTTATTATTTTATTTTGGGGAATATTTTTTATTTTAATGACTTAGTTTAATTATTTGGCGGAATAGTTTATACTTGAAATGCTTAGTTTTGTAAGTAATTATATTACTACTTATATTACTAGTAAATTATTTGGCGGTATTTTTTCCATTTTTGTCAGTAGTTGCGCCAAATAATAGCAAAGTTTACAATGTATTGTATATTTCAATGTCTTATTTTAACCACTTGGCGGAGTTTTTTTCATTTCAATGCAAACTTTCGTCTTTTTAAAAAGGCTTATTATACTCAAACATAAAATATTTTTAAAAAGAAATAAATTTGAGCAAATTTGATTTTGACAGTGTTTGACAAGAAAAGCGCTATGTTTTAAATAGTTGGGAGAATTTTTTGTAAACACGCCAAGCATTCCTCGTTATGTTAGTTACCCCAAGATATTCTTAGTTTTATTACCAGAAATAAAACTGTAAAAGCAGTTGCGATTAGTAAAAATTCATGGTGAATATGAAAATTTTAAGTTTTTTTTTATACATTTAAAACATATTGAGATGACAGTAGACGTTTTCACATCTTCAACTCCAAAACTATATTAGTTGCTAACAAAATGTTGGTACTTAATATTGTTTGTTAGTAAACTGTAGATAGTTTAAAAGCCGATTCACGGAAACATTTGAGGCTAAACCCTAAATGACTTTCAAATAAAAAGCAAAATGTGATGAAAATGGTAGCAATTTAATTGATGAACATATAGCTCTCTGCACAAATTGTGATTGCGGCAATAATGTGCTCTTTCAAAAAAAAATAAATAAATAAATAAGACAGCTCTTAAAATAGATTTTATTTCGAAGCTAGTGTAGGCGTAACGCGAAAAATTATTGGGCTGACCAGTCACCGTCTCATAGTGTAGTCAGTAGTGTAATTCAGGGTTGGCAGAAGTCCCCCTTGGCTGCTGCGCCCCTGGCTTTGGATTGGCAGGAATTCCCCTTGGCTGCTGTGCCCCTGGCTAGGGGTTGGAAGGACTCCTCCTTGACTGTCGCCCCTTGGCTCTCACCAAGGGGTGCAGTAGCCAAGGAGGCGGCATTTCGACTGATTTTTTTTTTTTTTAAATGTGAAAATCTATTCCAACTTATTGAGTAGTTAAAGTTTTTAGCTAAGAACACAATTTGTTTTAACAGCACACAATTTGTATACCAGGGAGCGGTAGTGGAGGGCGTTCTATGCCGGATGATTCTTTTTTTTTTTTTGAGCAATCACGATTGCTTATTGCTTTTATTTGACTGTTTTTGGCGTTCCTATGATTTTATTTTCCCGCCAGCACCCTCTGCAGCATCACCGGCGACATTGTGTCATGTTATAGCTTGAAGTGTATAGTTTTTCTTAGGCTGAGTATTTATTCTCATTATAATAAATAATCTAAGCATAAAAAGCCTTAATTAAACAAAATATTGGGATGCCTTAATTAGCGAATATATAGTACTTTTATTTTGCCTGTATGTAAATGGTTATGTTTTTAACTCAATTTCAGATTAGCAATGCTTTTTGTAATTTGCTTTGCCCTCCTAATTATAATAGAATTTTTTAAAGGCTTTGATTTTCATTTGAAAGAAAAAATAATTTGGTTCAAGAACGTACATTATTTACATTTATTAAGAAACTGCAAATACTATTGGTTTTATTGAATTTATGTGAAATGGTGGAGGGAGAACTAAAATGTTTAGGAAGGGGAAAATTCTCAATTCCCCGAATGAATTCCCAATTTTACCGATTTATAAAACTCGAGCACGCACACATATACATACATTACATCAACTGCGAAAGAACATTGGACATCATTGAAAACTATTTTCAAAAAAAAAAAAGAAAATTAGAATATTTAAGTTTCAATACTGTCTCCTAATTTGTCGAATCAATTAATCGATACCCCCCTCCCCCCCCCCCAAAAAAAAAACTGGGAGGATTTCTCATCAAGGGTACCCTGCGGGGGGGGGGCCTAATTTTTTTAAGTTTGCCAGGGGCGTCAGATCCTGTACGTAGGTACGCTACTGAGTGCAGTTCTATTATTAGCTTATAATGTACAGCACCTGTAAGCATACTCTACACGTTGAAGTGTTACCTTTTCATTCGATTAATTAAAAAGGTCTTAAATGTTCAACATACACTCAGTAACTAATTTAAATAAAAGCTTTTTCAGAAAATATCCAATTAGCCGAATTTTCGATTATTCGAATAACGTTCGGTCCCAATCGGTTCGGATATTTGGAGTTCTACTGTACTAAAACTAGCAACAGAAACACAATTTTAAGTTACTTACTGGTCCCAGGACAGGTCCTTCATCTGTTAATTTACATTAAAATCTGACAAAACTCATTCCCCCGTTTGTTGGCACCGTTAGGTTTCAAGGGAAATAAGTTTGTCAGATTCGGAAGAACTCACTTGTCGATGATCGGTCGGCGTGGGAATTGAGGATCAGCAACCATCATATTTCCACCAGGATCTTCACATCATCTTTGATACCTTGTTTGTGTAAAACGGGCATCGTAGATCAGGAGAGCCCGTGGATTCCCCATGAAAAAAAAAAACATTTATAAGTAATTCCGAGAAACGTGAATAAAAACTTTAGTATTATATACATTATTATGCAGAGCTGTATGCAAGGGGTGGTTTATAGGGTTCAAAATCCCTCCGAAATTTATCATCCAAAGAAATGCTTTCCATTATTGATTTATTTTATATTTTTACTTACTTTTTGGTGACAAAATAATATTGCTGTTATTATTATCATTTCAATTTTATTTGGGAAATGAAATTAGTATGACTGAAAAATCGTAAAAACTAAGTGCTTATGGTGGTTATTGAGAAATTCATTTATTAGGTAACAATATGGCGTTTTGCCAGAAAATCCCCTCCCTCCATTTAGATAATATAATCTGTTGTAACAAAAATCAATAGAATCACATGAAATCAAATTTAATAGACCATATAAATGGTGTAGACCAAAAAATTTGTTTGGTAAAACCCGCTCCAGAACAAAAGTCCGGTTAAGGCCCTGTTATCATGTGGTTGTGCTCAGAATCGTGTGTGATATTGTGAATGGAAAATTTGTACCTCAAAACCAGTGATGTATATCCAAAAATTACCATTTTCCGTTTATTAGTGCATTATATGTAAAAGCCTTTTCCGCATCGAGACAGGTGAACGTATTTCTTTTTAAAAAATCCTTTTCAAAGTTTTACCCGGGTTAAAAGAGCGCGCGTCCCATCTTTTGCATGCGACATAAAAACGTTTTTCCTCTATACTGTAAAACTACCGTAACTTACGTCCTTCTGGCTCTGAAATACAGAAATGTATTCATCATTTCCAAACAAGGCATCGTAAACACTCTAAGAATAGAACATTGAGGGCAGATACTTAAGTTTAATATTTCCAAATCAGCCACAACTCTTTTGAGATCAATCAATCAAAAAATACAACACTGTGCATATTATTTATTTTGCAAAAATACAGCACTGTGATGTATTTATTAAGCCAAATACTTTTTAAAAAAGGGAGAGAAGGCTTTTTTTTTACATTTTTTAAACTTTGTAAAAAAAAGCAATATTTAAGCAATGTTTTCTCTGTAAAAGGTTGAATTAGTCAAGCGCTTTTATTGCTCATCTTTGCTACTGCAATGGAAGTTAATTAGTTTAGATGAACTCCTTTGAAGAAAACTATCATGAACGTGTCATTATTTTCTACCAACCCTCCCATTTATAGTGTGGCTCTATTAATATGAGCTAACTTGACAATGTTTGCCTCTTTATGGGGAGCTCAGGGAAAAAGAATTGCGTCAGGTTGGAAGTGGAATACCTTCCTAAAACTACTACGAAGCCAACCAACCTCAACTCTCTCTCTCTCTCTCTCTCTCAGCACCAATTACTCTCACTATTGCCCAAAAAAGAGGTAAACATTGCCACGGTCATAGACCAAATTATCAGAGCCACACTATACTGTACAATAATTTCAATTATTTCGCAGTGTTATTTTACCCAAAACGTTAATTTGATTGGAACTGCCGCGATCCATATTCCGCGTCTTTTCTGATATCTCATCGTAAACCCCATCCATACGCCAAGTTGAGTACTCTAATTGCATACGTCTGCCTAGAGTCAGATTGAATGAAACAGTCTTTGGCAAACAAAATTGAAAACGACTATTTTCCGTCTCGTTGTTCCTTATTGGATTGAACTTAAAGCTTCCTCTCTTGGTCTTCAGCACTAACCTCAGCCCGGTTTTATTCGGGTAATATTCGGACAAAGTTTTCCTCCCAATTTTTATTTGCCCGTTTTCCGCACTGGCAACTTATCTTCTCCATTTTGTTTAACTGCTTTGCCTGAGATTTTAATTAATTAGTTTCACATTTTCCTGATAGATAGTGGCAGTTGTCGAGATAGGGACAAGTAAAAATTTCAGATATATTTCTGTTTCGGGCATGTTTTCGCACCGAAAGCATTTCGCTTTTTTGTAGAAGTTGGTTGCTACATGATTTCAAACTCATCAAAATATTAGAATAGAAAATAATTTAGATGTAATAAATAAGTAATGGCTTAGGCTAATGACTGATTCTGACTCTGATTATTGGTCTGATAGTTGCGACAGTTTGTTTCATGGGATTCAATCAAATCCATTCAAACAATTTTTTGAGATCACTCCACCTACTGAAAAGAAGTTAAGACCAACAAGACTATGTTACACCTGTTCTCTAAAAAGGAATGAAAGTAGCAATAGAGTGAGAGGAGAAACCAGACATTTTTGTCCCGATTGTGATATTGGACTATGTCTTACTCCTTGTTTCAAAATATACCATACTGTGCCCTGGTATAAATGTAAGTAAAATGTTTAGGATATTATGTTATTATTTCTGTTTACATAACAAATTTCTTACTCTCTAAATAATTTCCGTGCAAGTCATTTCCATAACTTAACTGTAAAACCCCTTTAATTATATAATCTGCAAAAACCAATTGTGTACTCAAAGAACACCAACATCCAGGCGAAATTTGTCTTAAGAGGCCAGTATGCAGGGGAATTTTTTTATTTCGCTTATAATATAAAATTATTCTACACTCATTAATTTTTATTTTATTAAGTTTGTTTCTTTCGCAAAACAGTTATAGATATTCAGTTTATCAAAAATTGAAATAAAACGAGCTGATGTGTGCATCACATGACTTCCTTTTACACCAATTTAATGTTATTTCCCTATTATTGCAATTTTAATGGGATTCTCTCTCTAACTCTCTAAATATCACCAACAATGCCACATTGAAACCAGATTTTTAAAAAATTATAAAAAAATCGTCAAATTTGTCGCCAAGTGTGCGACAAAACTTGGCGACCAAAAGATTGGCGATATATCGCCAAGTGTCCGCCAAATTATAACACCACTTAGTTTGCATCGAAATTAACAATGAATTCCCCCCAAAAAGGAGCAAAAGACCCCTTTAGAAACACCCGAATGCAACCAAAAAAGGAGGTGCACAACTAGACCCCACTAGGAGTCTACGTGCCAAATTTCAACTTTCTAGGACATACCGTTCTTGAGTTATGGGACATACATACACACATACACACATACGCACATACATACGTACATACAGACGTCACGAGAAAACAAGATGTAATTAACTCGGGAAACTTCAAAACGGATATTTCGGGCGTCTATACGTTCTTAGGTACATATGTACGTGTGGTCGGGTCGAAAAAAAAACTCAACATTCATTTAGGGGTGAGCAAAATGGAAATTAAGGACGATTTTTGAGTGAAAATTTTTTCGCGAATACAATACTTCTTTTTTTGTAAAAGGAAGTAAAAATGTGACTTTTTTTGCCATGTTTGCGAAAAGAATGAAATCCGAAAGACGCTAAAGCCTTTCTGTCATTTCTTGGATTTCAGCGATATTTATTTCCTTGACTGCGCTATTGTTTTGCTTTCTTAACCCTCTCTACTACATTTCGTATTTCAATCTCTCTTCTCTCTGTCTCTCGCTTCTTAGTTTCTTTTTTTTTTCTCTCTTTCCCTTTCCTCAACTTCATATTCTTCTTCTTGATTAGTTTAATAATTAGTTAGAGCGACTTCTTTTGGAATTCTCCCCTGTTATATTTCTTGATGAGCATTTTTTTGAAAGTCAGGCTAAACAAAAATTAGTTTTCAAGCACCTGGTAAGTGTTTGAAAGATTAAACCTCGAAAAAAGAAAAAGTATTGGTTTCTTCGGGAGATTTGAGCCTCACGTATACCTTGGTGTCTATAGTTATCAGCTGATACTGCTACGAATGGTTTCAGAAATCCTTTGCTCGATATTTTCTCTTCAAAATAAGTTGGTATTTTGCATTGATAATCCCCTGGTGCATTCTCCTCCAAGTTTCTTCGATACTGCCAATGCCTTCTGTTAATTCTTCGAATATTTTCAAAATAGTTTCCTCCTAAGAAAAATTTATATAATTGACAACTTTTGCAGATATTTTTTCGGAGTTTACCATAGTTTTACAAGAGACTGAAGAACTGGGTGTCTGGATTTTTAAGCCGTCAATAACAAGCACGTTCTATTCTAATTAGAAAAGCATTCGCGACCACTTATTGAAACAATAAACATATCAAAAACTAAATTGTATATAGTTCTGCGCAACACATAAACTAAAACCTAGTTCATTTTAAAAGTATTTCACCCTGCAGTATTCAGTAAGTTTAATGTGACCTTTAATTGCTTTGATTCGCAGTTTTCCATAATAAGAAATAGAATTTTGTACTCTTCTAAATATTTGCAGCAAATATAATTATAATGTGAAGCCCAGTGGCTCTACAGACCCGGTTCTACTCCCGGGTTAGGCATGGTTGACTCAGCATTTCATCCCTTCAGTGGGTCGATAAAATAAGTACCAAGCGTACTTGGGAACCAAACACTGGGGGTTCAGCGTTAGGCTGACCATCAAACCGGAACATCTGCCTTACACCCCAGAGCCCCTGGTCAGAAAAACTGAGTTCGACACTGTAGGTCTTGGCCCTCACGGACTGCCGTGCCACAGGGTTTGGTTTTTATAATTACAATGTGCGAATCTAATAATTTAAAAAAAATAAAACATTTTATAAACCGCTCCTATTAAAAGCGCATAAGCTTTTAAGCTCGAAGTAACGACATAAGCAAAAATCTGTGTTGTGCGTTTATTTAGATCTAAAACTGAGAATCATTAACTGCATATTATTTCTTGTCTCGTTCCTGTAAGCCTCGTTGGCTTTCTGACGATTGTTTTAACATTTTGAAAAATTTTAAATGGCAATTCCACTTTATTTACCTTTTACTTTTAAAGAAAGTTGTTTTCTGCTGAGTAATCCATCTCCCTAAATTTAAGAGATCCTTTTAATTGCAATAAAAGTTGGTTATTGGTGGGTTTAAAGAAATTAATAAATTGCAGTACGAACGTTTTGGGCTAAATTGAGTTTTCCACAGAGTTTACGAAATAAAATCTTGGAAAGATAACCAATGGGAAATCATTATTTTTCGATTAATCTATAATGTACGCAGATAATTCAGTTTAAATGTAAAGGTTAAACATGAAAAGTTGAACGAAAAGTTTAACGTATCCATTTCGACATCAGAAATAACATATTTAGTACTTTAATTTCGCGTAAGGTATATTCTGGATCTATTTCAATTTATTAAGATAGATGTTTTGATTTGAAATTGTTTTTTTTTTCTTCTTAACATGAATAATAAGCTTTTACTTTTCTTCAACGATTACCTCACATATCATTTAAAATCATTGCGAACAATCTCTTATTTTACTTGGTTTCCTGACTAAATAAACAGAGCATTAGGTTACGCGCCATATGATTGCCACCTTTCCCTACTGCATATGATGTAATCTACAAAAGATGAATTTATTTCACATTTTTTGTTCAATATTTAGTTTTGAAACTATAATCTCTTACTTAGGTACCGATCTTTCTTAATCGTGGACTTGGCAATTTCTCATAACGCAAACACTTTTGATCGGAGCGAATTTTTCTTGCTGCTAAGAGCTCCAAAATTTTGACGAAAGTGATATCTTTGCCAGTCTTTCGTAATAATGGAAGCTTACACTATGACGTCGCACATTGTTAAGATTTTAAAAGCAAAATAGCAGTATTGTTGAAACACATTGTTACAGTTTTTGTTTGAACATTACAATGAATTTTCAAATAATCGATGATCTGAAGAGAAGTATAGTTAGTTTGAGATAATACTGGGCTTATACACAATTTCATAACTGTCTTTAAATTTGAAGTACATCTGATTTCTAAATTTAAATCCAATTAACCAAGGTCGAATTTTGCAAACAAAAATGTATCACATAGTCAGTGGCTTACATAGCCCCCCCCCTCCCTCCTACGGGTGGAGGCGCTATAGTTATGAAGGCACAAGCTAGGAAAAAAAACCCTATAGTTAAATTTTTTAAAAAAATCTTATGAGTGGGGGCACACTAAAAAATCTTCCGGGAGGGGGGGACACCGAATTTTATGTACGCTACTGCGCATTAGTACATGTAACACTTAAAAAGAGCAAAGCATGAAACCAAAAATAATTTTGATACAAAAATGAACATTTTAGGAAACATTGAAGGCTTCTGAATGATAGTTAATGGAACAACTATTTTTCCAGAGTAGAGCATACAATACAAAAACGTACATTTTGATGATAAATCAAACCTGAACAAGATAGATATAAACTTAATGAGAAAAGTTTAAACTTTATTTCATACATAGTCGGTTTGGAATACAATTTAGAACTGGTTTTGTTCGAACACAAAATAGAACTCGATCAGGACACGAGACGTGCATCAAATTTTTCTCAAATCTTCAGCAACTTAGGCAACTGTTGTTATCTTGTGCACGTCAGACTGTCAATTTTAAGGGGTGCTCCGCTTCACTTTTAAAAATGTACCGTAATTTGGTGTCAAGTCCAACTTCTACAGTACATAAGGACTCCTTATAGGATTCGCAACCATTCATAGCACAACAACACAAGCACAGGAGAGAGAAAGTGCATCCATGCCAGAGCTAGGATTTAAACCCGGGACCTCCCCATCGCAGTCTGACTTCTCTGACTTCGAGAATAGGTGGCTGGCAACAACTTTTGTGGAAATCCAAGATGACCATAACTTTTCTAGCATTTTAGTAAATCCTCCAACCTTATCATGTGGAATTTAAATCACCAGTTTCACTTCCTAGGCCTTTGAGTATACTAAGAGAAGATATTTTTTCCTGTAGCTCTATACCTTTCCTTTCAAAATAGTTTCAAACATATCACAAATACTCCGAATTCCTTCGTAAACTTGTAAGTCAAATTCAATACGCTTGATATGTCAATTTTTCAAGTCATTACTTTTTTTATGCCAATCATCAAATTTTGGGTTTTGCTCTTACATCAAACCTGGTAACATACACACCAACTTTGTATTTTTAAAGAATAATTATTTCATTTAATTTTGCATCAATAAACGCTAACTTCTTAAAAACATTTTTTCCAACATATTTCGTTCAAACACAATGTAGAAAGAAATTGAACTTTACGTGTTGCCAATAAAATGCATTAAATAAATAAAAACATATCCTTACTAATATTATATATGCGAAAGTGACTTTGTTTGTTTCTGTGTTTGTTACCTTTTTACGCCTTTACTACCCAACCGATCATTATGAAATTTCGTATACACATTGTCATGGGTGCAGGAGTGAACATAGGGTAATTTTTATTTAGAAAAAAAAGTGTTCCATGATATTTATTCCAATTTTGAAGAAAATCATAAATTTTCGAATATCTCTAAATTTTCGAAGTCATATTTGTTCCATTTTTGCAGCATGTTGAAGATCTTAAAAAGCTGCTCAAAGTGAACTTTACGCGAAGTTGAGGGATAGTTGGAACACCCCCTAATTCGGCATTTTAAGTTTATTCATAACGTGAAACGAGGCTCATCTTGATTTTTAGACTTATATTGTCAAGTGTTTTCACCAAGACAACGAGAAGTATTTTCATAATACTAGTATAAAACGAGGCTTACCTTGAGTTTTGGAGAGTTATATTGTGTTTTCGCCGGAGACAGGTACTCATTTGGTCGCCAAAATGATACATTTTGCTTAAAACAAATGCATGAAAAATTTTTTTTAGAATTAAATCCATGAGTCTGGTTCAAACTGTTTTCCATCTGTAATTCATTACTCTGTATGCGTTAGATGTAATATAATTTTGTATTGAATCGCAGCAATTTAAAAACTAAAAATAGCCGGAAAAATGCAGAGGTAAGTCTTGCTTCAGATTAATAGTTACTGACTGGAATTTCTTTAATAGACCAGTACAGGCATGCAATCTCGACGTTTTATAGAAGGGAAAGTCTTCAATTTATATTAAACTTTTAAAAAAAGTCTAAACATATGTATCAACATCAACACCTTTTTTTACTTCTTGACCTTATGTATTACTCAGCTAAGTCTGAACTTCGTGGAACTTGCGGGACTAATACTCTTGCCAATTTTTCCAATTGTATTGAAGTATTTGACACCAATGATTATTAATGTTATACTGTTATGTATGAAAATCGAATCACTTTCTAAAATTTTCCAACTAAAGTCTCAACTGTCGAACTACATGTCCAAAAAAAACTTTGGAACATGGTAAAGATTTTTTCAAACTTTCAAGGGGTTCCAAAAAGACAATCTTGAAATTTTCGATATTCGCAACTCCAATAAACTATAGGGGGAGCTGCAGACACTGTCTAATGGCGGATGAAAAAGGTAAAACAAACACACGCCGTAACTTATAACTTGCTTTAACGCTTAGTGAATCACAGTAATTTTTCGTCATGTTTGCTGGAAGCTTTCTTTTCTATTCTTCTGAAATTACATTACATCACAAACTGTCTGAAGCCTGTAATTTACCCCAAAGAAAACACGTGGAATGGAATGTTTTACCTTTTTCTATAGTGTTGTTAATGACCGCACGGTAGCGTATTCGAGCTCAGGAGTTGCGAATAATATAAAATATTCTGGTAACAAAAATATAGAAAGTCATTAAATACACATTCCCCCCCCCCCCCCCCCCGCTATCGTGAAAGAAAAAAAGATTTATTTTTTGTCAAGAACCCAAATACGTGTTGAACATTTGCTCTTTTTAAAGTTATATGCCTTCTGAATTCGAATATGCAAATATTTTACTCAGTATCATAGAGTTGGCAAATTTCCGGTAAACGTATGGTAAAGTGGTTCTTTGACGAATAACAGTGGTTTCAGAGCACTAATTTGCTTTTTAATGCAGCTTTAAACGATATTTAATGGCAAAAATTGAAGAGGGAGCTTAGACATTTACAAACAGGATGGCGACAGAAACTGCCAAAAAAAGTTCAATGACTTTTGCCTGATTTCCCTGATTAAGTTCACCAAATTTCCCTGATTTACGTTACCAATGATAATGGTTTCCTGCTTTGCCCTACTTGAAAACCATTGTATATTAAATAAAATGCAGTGTTTAAAACATTTTAAGCTGTTAATTAAAAATATATTTTGAAAAGATGCTCCCTTTTTTTTTCGTAAAATAAGTACATTAAATTATCCACAGGGAAATATTATAGGAAATTTAAAATAAATACTCTTTACTTTCAGTAACCAGTTAACATACGAATTATAAGAAATTATTACAAACACTCCCTAAGAAATATCTAATCATGATAAAACTAAAAAGTTTATATAGAAATAATTTTGAAACTAAATTTTGAAACAGTATAATTATTGCTGCAAGAATAACAAAAAAAATCTACGTATGCACACAAAGTAACTCAATATCAAATGATTTCCTTATTTTTCGGGGGGGGGGGGGGGGAATCTTGGATTACTTTTGTAAAAAACAACATTTAAATACCAAAAACAATCAATTAGTTACTAAGAAAATGTTGGCACTTGACACTGTTTGTTAGTAAACTGTAGATAGTTTAAAAGCCGATTCACGGAAACATTTGAGGCTAAACCCAAAATGACACTTCCAAATAAAAAGCAAAACATGACGAAAATGGTTCAATTTAACTGTTGAACATATAACTCTCTGCCTAAATTGTGATTGCGCCAATAATGTGCATTAATTTGCTCTTTCACGAAAAAAATAAGAGAGCTCTTAAAATAGATTTTATTTCGAAGCTAGTGTAGGCACATCGCGGAAAATTATTTTGATGACAAATCACCGTCTCATAGGGCTATTCTATTCATAGGGCTATTCTATTATTAGTTTCTAAGGTACAGCACTTGTAAGCACACTCTACATGTAAAAGCGTTACCTTTTCATTCAATTAAATAAAAAGCTCTTATATGTTCAACATACACTTAATAACTAATTCAAATAGAACCTTTTTCAGAAAAAATCCAATTGGCCGAATTTTCGATTATTCGAATGGTGTTCGATCCCAATCGGTTCGGATATTTGGAGTTCTACTGTACTAAAACTAGCTACAGAAACACAATTTTAAGTTACTTACTGGTCCCAGGGCATGTCCTTCATCTGTTAATTTATATTAAAATCTGACAAAACTCATTCCCCCGTTTGTTGGCACCGTTAGGTTTCAAGAGAAATAAGTTCGTCAGATTCGGAAGAATTCACTAGCTCATTGCCGAGTGGGATGGGAATTGATGATCAGCAACCATCATACTTCCACCAGAATCTTCACATCTTTGATACCCAGTTTTTGTAAAATGGGATACGTAGATCAGAAGAGCCCGTGGGATTCCTCATGAAAAAAAAAACATTTATAAGTAATTCCGAGAAACATGAATAAAAATTTTAGTATTATATACATTATTATGTAGTTGTGCTCAGAATCGTGTGTGATATTGTGAGTCGGAAATCTGTACCTCAGAGCCAGAGTGACGTAAGTTGAAAAATGACTATTTTTCGTTTATTAGTGCATTATATGTAGAAGCCTTTTCTGCATTGAGACACGTGAACGAATTTAAAAAAAAATCCTTTTCCATGTTTCATCCAGGTTTCAAGAGCGCACGTCCCATCCTTTGCATGCGCCATAAAAAAAAGTTTTTCCTCTCTCCTGAAAAAACTACCGTAATGGGACTTACGTCCTTCTAGCTCTGAGGTACAGAAATGTATTCAGCATTTCCAAACAAGGCATCGTAAACACTCGAAGAATAGGACATTGAGTGCAGATAGTTAAGTTTGATTTTTCCAAATCAGCCACAACTCTTTTGAGATCAATCAGTCAAAAAATACAACACTGTGCACTATTTACTATGCCAAATACTTTTTAAAAAAAGGGAGGGAGGAGGCTTTTTTTTTACATTTTTTAAACTTTAATGACTAATACAGGTTGAATTAATCAAGTGTTTTTATTGTCTTTTCATGAAAAAATATGAAGACAAAAAAGCGTTAGTTTTATCTGAATGACAAAACGTATTTTCGAACCACACAATACTTCCAACTACCATACGACAGTTGTTTTTAATATTTATTTAATATTATTCTTCTTTGGAAAATAAAGACAGATTTTTTGTCAGAATATTAACCACTGGAGAGCACAGCAAACTAACTTTTCTGAATGTAAATCGCCTGAAGAGTTCAATTTTAAACGCTTCTCTGCAAAATTTCATTTTTTCGTATTGTGGCACTCTTCTTCCAAATCAGCGATATATACTTAAGAATTTATTGAGCCAAATACTTTAAAAAAAGGCTGGGGGCCGGGTTTTTTTCACATTTTTTAAACTTATATAGTTTGAATTAGTCAAGCGCTTTTATTGTTTATCTTTGCATTTGCAATAGAAATTGATTAGTTTGTTTGCATCATTAGAGAGTCAATCCCCCCCCCTTTGAAGAAAACTATCATTAACTCTAGCCTGTCATTCTTCTCTACCAACCCTCACAATTGTAGTGTGGCTCTAATAATATGAGCTTGACAATGTTTGCTTCTTTATGGGGAGTTCAGGGAAAAAAGGGACACGGTTTTGCCACCAGTTGGAAGTGGAATACCTTCCTAAAACTACTACGAAACCAACCAACCTCAACTCAGCACCAAGTACTCTCACTACGTGAAATACACCGCCAGCTCAGTCATTTCCAGCCGAGGACTGCAGTTTCGTGCTCATTAGCACCCATCAGCCCGGCATAGGAAAGTGACTGAGCCGGAGATGGAAAACCTCTTAAGAAAGCCAAGAGTGCGAAACAAACTGGTAGCCAATATAGAATTAGTAGACCAGACGAGTGACCGAAGCAATGGTTCGGTTCAACTCGAAGATTGAACGCGAGGCACGGTATATTCAGTAAATTACAAGTGTGTAATTCAGTGTGTAATTTACTGAATATACTCTCACTATTACCCAAAAAAGAGGTAAACATTGCCACGGTTATAGACCAAATTACCAGAGCCACACGATAGGGTAGACTGGGGCACGTTTATGCATGCGGCACGCTTGCGCAGTGCCTTTTTTTCAAAACGTATTATAACTGGAGAGCCAACAGTCATAACAGATTGATGCTACTCCCTAGCAAATATTCTCACCAGTTTTTGAGCATTAGTCGAGCTTCAGTCCAGCATGCAGAAAGAATAATCTGTTTTTCACCAAGCCTAATAAATTTTGACTTGAACGTTTTGAAGCTTATTGTGAATGAATAATACTTAGTTAAGAAAGAACAAATGTATAAAATTAGCAGAATTTTAACCTTTTTTGAGAATTGTATTTGTATGAACTGAAATGTTATTAATTTTTTTTTGCACGTTAAAAATAAATCCAAACTTGGTGACGGGGCAAGTATACGCATTGAACGTCAGAGCACCTTTACGATCGCTCTAATTGTATCTTACTTTAACGTGCCCCTGACACTTTTTTCGCTCCCAACTGTCTCTAATATTTTTAGTATTTTCCGGCTATTGAGTTTTGAAAATTACCATTTAAATTTTAATTAAGTTACACATTCATATATTAAAGCTTACAATCATACAATGCTGTCTCTCATACCCCTTCAGCTTCAACTTCATACACTATTCAGTTTGTAATAAATTTGCTTTACTTTAGCAATGGTAAGTCATTATGTTCAAAACACTAACAGAATCCCATTAGGTGTCAAAATAAATATGTGCAGACGTGCCCGTGTCCGGAGCAAGTTTACGCTACCAACTTGGATTAAAAAATAATTTTTTAACGATTAAAAACACAAGAAGAGCAACAACTAAATATACCAATTTTGACTCCATTAACTGCTTCATAAAACCGTAATGTCGAAACTTTCCTAAGTTAAAACAAAAAAATGAAAAAATTCATTTAAAAAAATCCACGTAAACGTGTCTACCCTACTATACAGTAATATCAATTATTTCGCAGCCTTCCTCTACGCAAAAAGTTAATTTGATTGGAACTGCCGCGATCCATATTCCGTGGCTTTTCTGATATCTCATTGTAAACCCCATCCATATGCCAACTTGAGTACTCTAACTGCATACGTCTACCTTGAGTCAAATTGATTGTCTTTGGCAAACAAACTTGAAAAGGACTATTTTCCGTCTAGTTGTTCCTTATTGGATTGAACTTAAAGATACCTACCTCTCTTAGACATCAGCACTAACCTCTACCCAGTTTTACTGGATAATACTCGGGCAAAGTTTTCCCCGCAATTTTGATTTGCCCGTTTGCCGCATTGGCAACTTATCTTCTCCATTTTCTTTAACTGCTTTGCATGAGGTTTTGATTATTATTAAATGTCACATTTTTCTGATAGATAGTAGCAGTTGTCGAGAAAGAGACTAGTAAAAATTTCAGATATATTTCTGTTTCAGGCATGTTTTCTCGCCAAAAGCATTTCGCTTTTTTGTAGAGGTTGCTACGTGGTTTCATACTCATCAAAATTTTAGAATAGGAAATAATTTTGATGTAGTAAATATGTAATGGCTGATTCTAAGCTAATGACTGATTCCAATCCTGATTAATTGTCTGATAGTTGCGACAATTTGAGTCATGGAATTCTATCAAATCCATTGAGAGTTTTTTGAGATCCCTCCCCCTACTGAAAAGAAGTTAAGAATAACAAGAAAATGTTACACCTGTTCTCTAAAAAGGAATGAAAGTACCAAAAGAGTGAGAGGAGAAACTAGACATTTTTGACCTGATTGTGATATTGGACTGTGTCTTACTCCTTGTTTCAAAATATACCATACTAAAAGTGTCCTGGTATAAATGTAAGTAAGTTGTTTAGGATATTATGCTATTAATTCTGTTTACATAAGAACTTTTGTACTCTCTAAATAACTTCCCTGCAAGTCATTTCCATAACTTAACTGTAAAACCCCTTTAATTGTATAATCTGCAAACACCAATTGTGCACTCAAAAAACACCAACATCCAGGCGAAATTTGTCTTAAGAGGCCAGTATGCAGGGGAATATTTTATTTCTCTTATAATATAAAATTATTCTCTACTTATTAATTTTTATTTTATTAAGTTTGTTTCTTTCGCAAAACAGTTATAGATATACAGTTTATCAAAAATTGAAATTAAAAATTGTGACTTTTTTTGCCATGTTTGCGAAAAGAATGAAATCGGGAAGAAACAAAAGTCTGTCTGTCATTTCATGGATTTCAGCGATATTTATTTCTTTGACTGCGTTATTGTTTTGCTTTCTTCACCCTCTCTACTACATTTCGTATTTCAATCTCTCTTCTCTCTGTTTCTCGCTTCTTAGTTTATCTTTTTTGTTTCTCTTTCCCTTTTCTCAACTTCATTTTCTTCATAGGTTAGCTTACTACCTAGTTGGAGCAACTTTTTTTGGCATACTCCCCTGTTATGCTTCTTGATGAGGTTTTTTTTTTTCTTGAAAGTCAGGCTAAATAAAAATTATTTTTCAAACGCCTGGTATGTGTTTGAAAGATTAAACCCCGAAGAAACTCAAAGTATTGGTTCCTTTGCGAGATTTGAGCCTTACGTGTACCTAGGTGTCTACAGTTATTATATGATACTGCTACGAATGGTTTCAGAATTTCTTTGACCGATATTTTCTCTTCAAAAGAAGTTGGTCTTCTATATTGAGAATCCCCCTGGACCAATCTCCTCCAAGTTTCTGCGACACTGCCAACGCCTTCTGTTTATTTTTTTAACATTTTCAAAATATGTTCGTCCTAAGAACAATTTATATAATTGACAACTCTTTCAGGGTTTTTTTCGAAGTTTACTATAATTTTTCATGAGACTGAAGAACTGGGTCTGGATTTTTAAGCCGTCAATAACAAGCACGTTCCATTCTAATCAAAGAAAATCCTTCGCGATCACTTACTGAAAAAATAAACTTAGTAAAAACTACATTGTAAATAGTTCTGCTCAAAAAACAATTATAAATTTTTCACATAAACTAAAACCTAATTCATTTTAAAAGTATTTCACATTGCAGCATTTAATAAGTTTTGCGTGAACTGTAATTGTTTTGATTCGCAGTTTTCCATGATAAGAATTAGAATTTTGTACTCTTCTATATGTATTTGCAGCAAATATAATTATAATGTGAAGTTCAGTGGCTCTACAGGCCCAGGTACTATTCCCAGGATGGGCATGTTTGACTCAGCATTTTATCCCTTCGGTGAGTCGATAAAATGAGTACCAAGCGTACTTTGGAACCAAACACTAGGGGTTCCGCGTTAGGCCGACTACCTAGCCGGACTTTGCACCCTAGAGCCCCTGGTCAGGAAAACTGAGTCGGGCACAGTTAAGCATATTTACAGCATAGCGCTCACGGGCTGTCGTGCCACAGGGTTTGGTTTTTATGATTATAATGTGCGAATAAAATGATTTTAAAAACATAAAACATTTTATCAACCGCTCCTATTAAAAGTGCAATGTAACGACATAAGCAAAAATCTGTGTTATGCGTTTATTTAGATTTCAAACTGAGAATCAATTACTGTATACTGTCTGACCACGGATTGTATGGAAAGACAAACATCCGTTTTAAAACCGGAAATGGACAAATCTATTATTTTTAGCGATGTCAGCTTTTGCAGACAGAGACTCATTCAAATGAGCGGAATACACGCATAAAATTTTTAGTTTCCCCCCCTTATTCAGATAGATTCGTCTCATCTGGATGTTTGAAAATTCCATACAATCCGTGGTTGGACTATAGTATTTCTTGTCTCGTTCCTGTAAGCCTCGTTGGCTTTCTGACGGTTGCTTTAACTTTGGAAAAATTTAAAATGGCAATTCCACTTTTATTTACATTTAAATTTTTTTACTTTTATTTACATTATTTTACTTTGAAAGAAAGTGGTTTTCTGCTGGGTTATCCATCTCACAAAATTTAAAAGATGCTTTTAATTGCAATAAAAGTAGATTATTGGTGGATCTAAATAAATTATTAAATTGCAGTACGAACGTTTTGAGCGAAGTTGAGCGTTATCGACAAAATTTACAAAACCAAATCTTGGAAAGATAACTAATGGGAAATCATTATTTTTCGATTAATCTATAATGTACACTGATAATTCAGTTTAAAAATTAAAGATTAAACATGAAAAGTTGAAAGAAAAGTTTAACGTATCCGCTTCGACATCAGAAATAACATATTTAGTAGTTTAATTTCGCGTAAGGTATATTCTGGATCTAACTCAATTTATTAAAGTAGATGTTTTTATTTGAAATTGTTTATTTTTCTTCTTAACATGATTAGTAAGCTTTTACTTTTCTTCAACGATTACATCAAATATCATTTAAAATCATTGCGAACAATCTCTTATTTTAGTTGGCTTTCTGACTAAATAAACAGAGCATTAGGTTACGCGCCATATGATTGCCACCTTTCCCTATTGCATATGATTTAATCTACAAAAGATGAATTTATTTCACATTTTTTGTTCAATATTTAGTTTTGAAACTATAACCTCTTACTTACCGATCTTTCTTAATCGTGGTCTTGGCCATTTCTCATAATGCAAACACTTTTGATCGCAGCGAATTTTTCTTGCTGTAAGAGATCCAAAATTTTGACGAAAGTGATACCTTTGCAGTCTTTCGTAATAATGGAAGTGTACTACACTGTGACGTCACGCATTGTTAAGATTTTAAAGCAAAATAGCAGTATTGTTGAAACACATTGTTACGGCTTTTGTTTGAACATAATGAAGAATTTTTAAATAATCGATGGTCTGAAGAGATGTTAGTTTGAGATAATATTGGTCTTATACACAATTTCATAACTGTCTGAATTTGAAGTATATTTGATTTCTAAATTTAAATCCAATTAACCAAGGTCAAATTTTGCAAACAAAAATGTATCACTTAGTCAGTGGCGTACATAGCACCCACCTCCCTCTCCTACGGAGGGAGGCGCTATATCTATGAGGGCACAAGCTGTGAAAAAATAACCCTATGTTAAAATTTTTAAAAAATCTTATGAGTGGGAGGCACACTAAAAATCTAGCGGGAAGGGGGGACACACACCGAATTTTATGTACGCTACTGTGCATTAGTACATGGAACACTTAAAAAGAGCAAAGCATGAAATCAAAAATAATTTTGATACAAAAATGAACATTTTAGGAAACATTGAAAACTTCTTAATGATGTTAGTTAATGAAACAACTTTTTTCCAGAGTAGAGCATACAATACAAAAACGTACATTTTGATGATAAATCAAACCTGAACAAGATAGATATAAACTTAATGAGAAAAGTTTAAACTTTATTTTATACATAGTTGGCTTTAGAAAACTATTTCCAACTGGTTTTGTTCGAACACATAATGGAACTCGATCAGGACACGAGACGTGCATTAAATCTTTCACAAATCTTCAGAAAATTCAGGCAACTGTTGTTGCCTTGTGCACGTCAGTCTGTCAATGTTAAGGAGTTCTCTGCTTCACTTTTCCAACTGTACCGTAGTTTGGTGTGAAGTCCAACTTCTACAGTACATAAGGACCCTTTACGGGATTGGCAACCATTCATAGCAAAACAACACAAGCACAGGAGAGAGAAATTGCATCCATGCCAGAGCTAGGATTCGAACCCGGGACCTCCTTATCGCTTTGCCTTCGAGAATAGGTGGCTAGCAGCAACTTTGGTGAAAAGTTAAGATGCCCATAACTTTTCTAACATTTTAGTAAGTCATCCAACCTTATTATGTGGAATTTCAGTCACTAGTTTCACTTTCTGGGCCTTTGAGTATACTAAGAGAAGATATCTTTTTCCGGTAGCTCTATACCTTTCCTTTCAAGAGTTTCAAGCATATCACAAATACTTCAAATTCCTTCGTAAATTTGAAATTCATTCAATACGCTTGATATGTCAATTTTTCAAGTGATTACTTTCCTTATGTCAATCATCAAATTTTGGGTTTTGCTCTTACATCAAACTTGGTCAACCAAGACATCAACTTTGTATTTTTAAAAGAGTAATTATTTCATTTAATTTTGCATTAAAAAACGCTAACTTCATGAAAACAACTTTCCCAACATATTTTGTTCAAACACAAAGTAGAAAGAAATCGAACTTCACGTGTTGCCAATACAATGAATTAACTAAATAGAAAATACTAGCAAAAATTTAGTTATGGGAAATTTCAATTTTTGTGAACACTTGGTGTGGTTTAAAATCTTACCAAATTTGCGAGAATCATTTTGGGACACTTTCGAAAATACTATTCCTCCTTACTAATTTTTATTATAGAAATATTGTTGCCAGATGCTGAGATACTTTTGGTCAAAAAAAAAAAATGGCGCTAAACGGTTTCATCCGAAATGTTTCCAAAATAAGCAATAAAATTTGACGATTTTTTGAAATCGTGCAAAAAGAAAAATTAATGGAAGTTTTTGTGCGGTTTATGGATTTGTCTAATTTAGTTGAATTATTTTACACAGTATTTTTTTTTTAAGTATCTTTGATTGGCGATAATTTGTTTATATGGTGAAAGCTGAGAAACATTATTTCGTAGTCTTTGGGCTCAAAACCAGCGACAGTGGGAAAAACTGCCAAATGCATCAGCTACTGAAATCTTTCTGAAACAATTCTGGCGATATTTCTGCTGTTTGTTGGATATAGTGAGCAAGTGTCCAATCAGCATAAATAATAATAATAAACCATTAATTACATAAGTTCCATTTAAAAGTAAAATGATCAGCCAAATCCATTTATTTTTAGCCAATCTTGTGGAAAAACGTTACTTTAAGATTTGACTTGAGAAAAGCCTCAAAAAGTCAGACGAAATGCAAAATTTTTCAACAATACAACAATTTTTGGGAGTTGAGATGACACACTAAATAATGACTTGGGTTGATGAAAGCCTTCGAACAGGGAACAAAAAGCTCATAACTCGTTTTTTATACAACTTAGAAACTTCGAGAACAGATGCTATCTTCAGCAGAAAAATTCGCGCTTTCGATGGGCATATAATGTTAATATGAGCACGTTTTTTTCCACCCACATATTGTGGCATTTATGCGAAAATTGGGACTAAAATTGGAATAAAAAGGGAACTATCAATCGGATTTTTTTCGAACTGGTCTATAAACCTTCCCAGTACCAAACTGAACAAACGGTGAAAGTTTCAGCCAAATCTGCCGAGTAGTTTCTGAGATCTTAGGGAACAAACTTACCAAACTAAATTTTTATATATATAGATGTATTTACATCATAAAGCTCATAATTTTCTTAACCTTTAAAAAAAAATTTTTGAAGAAGCGATTAAAGGCTATTAAAGGCTACAGTTATTTCAAGGCTTAACTCGATAAGAGTTTCTAATCAGGCTGTTTCATTTCAGTTAAATTTGTAGTATGAAAACAAACAGCAAAATATTAAGTTTTAAAACAAAACACATGAATACAAATTGAGAAAGATTTTTATTTCTTACGAATTAAAATCAATTTAAAATTATGTTAACGAAAAAAGTTTGAAAATTTAAACCTTTGCATGTTCAAAATTAAATAAATAAATAAACTAATTAAAATGTAAACGATCATCATATGTTTAATATGGATTAAAATCATCATTACTGCAACATTTTTAAACACGATTAATGCAACCTGAAACTCTTAGCACGCTTAAAAAAAATCGCTAAATTAGTCAAACGTTGCCGAAAACAATGCTGCTGAAATCTGAGATTTAATGTTTAAATTTTAAGCAAAACAAGTCATTCAATTAGACTAAAAGTCCCATTAAAATGAAAATTAATCTTCCTAGTAAAACAGCAAGTTATTAACTAATATTAAAACTGCCAATAAAATGAAAAATGATCCTTCAAATAATTAAATCAAGCAATTTAAGAATTAAGTAATCCGTCAAATTAAAATGTAAAAAACCTTTACACGAAAAGTTCTAGTAGAATGTAAAAAAATCGCAAATAAGGAAAGCTTTAAAAGTTACGGTAACGTGGTCGAAGTGAGATTTCAAACATTTTGTCGCCACAGCTGTCATAAAAGTTTTATTGAAATGTAAAAATTCCGCCCAGTAAAAAAATAGGTAATAAAACCTATAAGAATTCCATTCAAAGGGATGGGTTATGGTAACGCGGTCGTGGCAGGATTGGTGGTAAATAATAAAACGTTTGTCAGTTGTCTAATATAGCTTTTTCTGGCGGATTATTTTACGTTTTAATGGACAGACTTTCATTCTCATGGCTCGTTTTATTTACTGGGGGGTAAGGGGAGGGGATTGTTTTGACTTTGAAGGAAACTTTTAATGGTTATGGTTAAGTTAATTAATTTTCTGACGCATTATTATTTTTTAATGGAATTTTAGGTACGACTGTGGCTGTAAGATATTTGAAAATTCGCTACGACGAAGTTACCAAGAAGCGATAAATAATTGAATCCTGAAATGAGAACAGCTTTAAGTAAAAGATAAAATTGTTTTTCTTGAAGAACAGCACTGGTACGGTGTTCCAGCTTCAATTCACCCTTTACTACACATTAGTTAAGTATACCAATAGAATTTTACTTTAAAGATTGGAAAAAAACGTCACTTTTTGCAGCATGAATAATGTGTTAACTACAGCATAATTAATATGAACTTTTCATTGCTTTAGCTCCCCAGAAGAATGTTAGTGTGGTTAATGTAACACTCTCTTTCCTTCCAAAAAGAAATAATGGCTATGAAACTGTCGAAATCCGAGGGGGGAAATTGAATTTTTGACATCTTGAATTCAAATTATGTTTTTCGGAATTACGAGTGTGTTGTGTGTGTGTGTGTTTTGTTTTTGCGTGAGTAGAGCATAGACGCCACCGCCCTGCGTTCGTGGAGGCCGGTAGACGGTGAAGTTCGCAGAGTTCAGTTTTATGCTTTGAACGCAAACGATTTGTAACCATGGCGACGAAAGTTTGTCCTCCTGATAAATTTTCAAACAACGGGCAAAACTTATTCTCATTGCGATGGTAATCTGAAAAATCAGAGCAACATCGACTTTGGTCAAGTGAAGGTAATGTGCAATTCGTGATTGCGTAGTAAAAAATTGAAGGGTGACATTTCTAAGAAGTGTGGGATAATGGGGGGAAAACGCAGATCATATTTGGATTCAAGGGGTTATTTTACATAAGAATCAGCAAGAATTATTACAGAAGCATTTTAAAGGGGCTTTTTTGTTTCACAGCGTTCTCCCGGTTGCAAAATTTTCTTCAAGAGCCTGCGACGTAAATCAAAATTACTCTGTTTGGTAAATAAAATCTAAATCGACCCAGAAAAATACTTAATTTTAGGATGATAATGCAAATATTACATGCTACTTGCATTTTATATCTTAGAAATACGGTACAAATCTTCCATAGCTAAAAAGCAAGCCAGCCTTTTTTTTTTTTTTTTTTTACTTTCAGTCGACTTTTTTGCGGTGACCCTTAGGCTTTTTTCTCCCCCATTTATAAAATAGTCTGGTTACTTTCTCAGTAATCTACGACACACGTCATAGGGTCGCGCTGTTTCTGCTACCGGGAAGGTAATTATAGAGATATTCTAATAAGTAGGTTTCTTGGCAGTTTTCTAAGTTTTCTTGTGTCAAAAAACCCAATAGAACTAAAGAACCAAGTTTTCGCCAAATGTTTTGACGCCAAAGACTTTGTATTTCAGTCTCGTTAATTTTGTCACACAAAAACGATTTTGCCAAAACTTGATGATCGCGATTAGGGATTGCAATACCGGACCAAAAATTCAATACCGGTATTCGGTATTTTTAAAACGTGATACCGGAATACTAAGATTAATACTGGTATTTGAAATTTTCCAAAAAATGCTTGAAAGCATATCGGTTCGTTGCCACATTTCATAATTTTGTGCAAAAATTGCATTATTTATGAAAACGTATTAGGAACAAATATAAAATGAAGGAACAAATGTCATAACAAAAAATCCATAATACTAAAAAAAACATAATGGATCTATTGAATAATTGTCTCTAAGCCTAGAACTCATCTAGAGCTCAACTTTCCTACAGTTGAAAATACTCTTTCTGAATTCACTTAGGGTCGGTGGTACTGT
Organism: Uloborus diversus; assembly: GCF_026930045.1. Lineage (NCBI taxonomy): Eukaryota > Metazoa > Arthropoda > Arachnida > Araneae > Uloboridae > Uloborus > Uloborus diversus. The sequence goes on from NW_026558962.1 coordinate 34,291, forward strand.
TAACAATGCGCGTTACGACTCATTGTCTAGAAGTCCTTCATCTTTGACTAATTCGGTCTCTTGCTTGTTATTTTCGGAAAAATCCCTTTGTGTGTGTGTATTTCTTGTATTGTGTACTATTATTATAATCTTTTAAAGATGTATAGCTAGTCTTAATTTCTTTCCGAGAGGCGATAGTTTTCCAATATTAACATAATTTTATCTTGAGCAGGCGAGATTTGATTTTTATTATTAGCCCTTTGGTTTGAAAGTTACGATAATCTTGACTCAATTTCATCTTGTTAGTTTCTCATATTCATTTTCGCGTTCTTTTCAAAATTCTTTACAATTATAATGACGTAAATATCTGAAAATATGTTTCAAATGAGTATGCTTAACCTCTATGCAAATTTTCAAGGCACTATATAATTTCTAAATGTTATCTTGCCAAGTATAAAGCGAGATATGACAACAAAACAATACCGGGAAAATAAATTACCATTTGTTTTACTAACACAGGAAAAAGTTTTTTACCAATATTCAGTACAGTTAAGGCAAATATTTAAAGAAAATATCATGAAGTATTACTACAATTGACGGTTGGAATAACTTATTCATAGAGACAAATGCATTCCAAATTACACTCGAAATTAACTTTCCATAAAGGGAAAGTGAGTGATCAGGGAAATAGAAAAAATTCAACATGATGAACAAAAACGCACAAAAATGTGATTCAATCTATTTAGAAATGAAAGTATCATTTTGCAATCTTTCCGCTATTTTTGTTTAATAATATTCTATTAGCTCGTGCTTTTGAAGCCAAGTTTTGACATAAATAGATTGATATGATAGTTCTGTGTATCAAGGGGGGAAAAATTTACGTGTAAAATATAAGTAGATTTTTTACAAACTAACTTGAATTTTTTTTTAATTTAAACTATTTATTATATTAAATACCGAAAATACTGGAATTTTACCGCAGGAAATACCATTATAACAAAATTGCAAAATTGCTCGAAATACCGGTATTCGGTATACCGGTATTGCAATCCCTAATCGCGATAATCAAAATATCCAAAGCATTGTCGTGATGAGCAACATGACAATGTGTAAAATAGCTGTTGTATCCTTCAACTTCAAATGGACATTTCAATGGAACATTTCATGATAAGTAATAACTGGTTTTTTGATATGTATTGTTTTAGATTTTAAAGTTTAAATTTACTTCTTTGGCTGATCGCTTTTCAATTCGACGTAACTTTTAGTCTTATTTAAAGACTAATTTCCCTTTTTTTTTTGAAAAAAAAAACTATCGTCAAAGAAATTGTGAAAGGATGTCTGTGGCAAACCGGCGTCCACATGGGACTCCATAGCATTGAGAAGGAATAGATGGAGAGAGTGCAATCCTACTATTCCGATACGGCAACATTACCATGTGACATGGGCAGCAATATCGAGTTGACCGCAACTGCTGAAGAAGTTTTCATTTGCTAAAACCATGAATGGGCCGTGGTAGCCCGATCAGTAGAGTGTCGGATTCGGGGCCGGAGGATCCTGAGTTCGAACCTCGATGGTCGAAGATCCACCGTCGTCATTAAAGGGGACTGGGCGACGTTAAATATGCTCGTGGTCTCAATGTCCTCCAAGTGAAACGATACCTCTGGGGGTGCTAGCACCAGGTAGCTATTAGCTCCTGGTTTAGTTCTAAATTCTCATTAACTGTTCTATCCGGTGGTTCATATCTATATGGTGCTGCAATCTATCGGTATAAAAAATAATGGAGGCAAGGCACTTAGTATGCAGTCCTCGACATAAATACAGTTGTAGTCAGTTGTGACTCGGAATCGAAAGCCATGAATGATAAAAAACATTTAACTGTAGAAGGGAAAAATTAGATTTATAGCATTAGTACAGTATTGTAGTATTATAAACTGAAAAACAAAGATACACCAGAAGGTCCAGTAACTTTTCACAGGTATGAACGAATGTTTTTTTACTTCTAAATAAAAAAAAGAAAACTTATCTATGCATTCAACGAGTACATATCCCACAGTTGTCTATAATTTTTAAGTTTTTGTACTGATTTTACCTATAAATGTAATAAAACATTGTATATCATGAATGCAAATAACATTTTAGTTCCATACAAACACTTTCTACTTAACTATTAATTAATTTAACGGCTCTCAAGTATTTTGTGTACATATGCTTTGTTGGCGAGTAGCTTCTCGCCAAGTTCCTGTGAACAGTTGATGCGTTTAAAACAAGTTTTAGATTTGATTGATTTTAAACATTAGTATGCCTGCGTATGAAATAATTTCAAAATATTGATTACAAGACGTAAGAATCCATAAATTTTCAGTCAATAACAAAACATTTTAAACATATATTTCTATATACCCGTCATTACAAGGAATAAACATCAAAACAAATGAAAAATGCAGTTACATTATATTTTAAAGTCCGGGAAGAAGGGGAGAAGGGGAGTCCAATTACTTAAATCTGGAAAAAGGTTCGCGGTGTTGCCTATGCCTGTAACAATAATCAGAAACGATACCTTTTAGAACTTATCTTTCAGCATTGCTCAAAACTCTGTTAATCTTCTAATAATTCTTATAGGGAAAGTTTCAGTACTACTTCTTAAAAAAACATACACACGCGCTCAATTTAACTATAACGATGAACAACAATAAAAACTCATCACAATAATTCAGGCTGAAAACTTTCGCTTACTCACAACACAATTGGTCGATCTAATGTTCTCAGAAAAACAACATACTCTTATTTATTAAAACATGTTTTCAAAACATAATAAAAATAAATTTACGCAGACGATAAATTAAAAAATTGGGCAGTTGAATAATTCTACTTTGTTTTCTTCTTGCTTGGCTTTAATCTTTTTTAATAATATTGCTTCTTGGAAGCAGACGATATTTTTTCACAATTCATATTCATTTGAACTGAACAGAGACGGGCAGACTTTACCAAAATAAAGAGATACTTTTAATTTTCGCAAAGTGTCTCGAGCCACCAGAAAATGTTTAGAAAAATTATATATAAATTAGTAATGCTAATAACTCTTGCATATTTATTTACGTAGATAGTTAAAACAGGAAGAAAGACACATTCTAAAAACCTTCTGATAAGCAATCAACGTTTAAGAGTCGAAATTCAAAATAATAAAATCAACAAACCAATAAATCTTTACATTATGTGCTGAAACACAATTCAAAATACAATTCATCCGAAATCAGTCCTTATTAAAAGATTTACACTGCATATTATTTGCTACTTTGGTAAGCTTGTGTACAACTACTGATTGCTAGTTTTGCGTGTTCGGAATCGGAGTCGGCTCTAAAATTCCCGGATTTGGAGTCAGACTGAGTTTGAAGCAAAGTGGTCGGAGCCAGAGTTTGAAGGTTTTGAAACTCCCGAGTTGAATTCGGAGTCGGATTGTTTTTGGAATGAAAGAATCGGAGTCAAAAAAGGCTCTAAAATTCCCTGAGTTGGAGTCGGTTCTTTTTCTTTCGACTCCGCAACCCTAATTTGCTGCAGGACTGCGGAGTCGTAGTCGGAGCCGGACTAATTTTGGAGTTAAAGAGTCGGAGTCAGCGATCAAAGGTTTCGAAACTCCAAGTCAAAGTCTGAGTCGGACTGCTTTTTGCGTAAAGGATTCGGAGTCGGAGTTGGAGGCTCTAAAATTCCCTGAGTCGGAGTCGGTCATTTTTTTCCGACTCCACAACCCTAATTCGTAGCAGGGCTGCAGAGTCGGACTGATTTTTAAGTAAAATAGTAGGATTCGAATGCTCTAAATTCTCGGTGTTGGTCATTTTACTTCCAACTCCGCATCCCTAATTAGTAGCAGGGCTGCGGAGTCGGACTCTGAGCCGGACTGATTTTGATGCAAAGAGTCACGGCTTTTAAACTCCGAGTTGAAATCATAGTCGGACTGTGTTTTGGGTAAAGGAGTTGGAGCCAGAGTCTGTTATTTTTTCTACAACTCTTCATCTCTGATTTGAAGCCCCGACATCATAGCGCCGTCGCATGAAAAATGTTTAAAGCCAAAAGAGCGATTGCGTGCCAAAACGCGACAACTTCCCAGCCAAACTAGTCACCTGACCTGGAAAACATCGGGTGCCAAGGTTATCTCATTGAGACATTTGCTGTTACTCCCTCCATTAGTATTCCTTCTCAATGCTCCATAGCACCTACAGCTTTGAAATTTGGTGCAAAACTACTTCGAGTTCTAAAAGTTTGCACATTGAAGTTTTTTTTCTTTGAAATTAACCATTTTAGCTAAATTTCACATAAATTACCTATAAAATGGATTAAAGATTTTCCACAACCTTTAACATTCTATGTATCTCCAAAAAGGAGTGGGTATTTGTGAGAAACTGTGGTCTTATTTGGATTCAGGAGGTCATTTTACGTAAGAATTTGCAAGAATGGCGTCCAGAGGTTTGATGTAAATGAACTTTTTGACTAAGATTTTTTTTTTTCTATTTCCAATTGCTGCTTGATTAAGTCCTGTAATTAATTTCCCTTCATTCATTAAATTTTCTTACTCTTTTGCTATACAGTAATTTTTTGGATTGGTAAAAACCGTCTTTGGGATCAAAAAATTTGGTGACAATAGGTAAAATTGACAGGAAAATAATTTTTTGAAATCTCCCAAAATAAGTTTTTCCTCCATACATTTTATTAATTGTTTTATTCAAGCATAAATTATCGACATCGAAAACAACGTCAAACACAAAACATCAATGTTTTACGAATATCGTCCTAAAAATATTGATGTTTGCAAACAATCCACATCGATGTCGCACCCCGATTTTTAAGTTAAAGTTAAAAAAGTTTTTTCATCTTTTTCACATGTAAACTTATTTTGCACTTAAAAATTAATTATGAAAGGTTATCAATATTGATCACTTTTTTTAATGAAAAAAGAAAAATCTTAAACATTATTTTATTTAGCACAAACACTGGCGCAGCCAGAAAAACCTTCCGCGGGGTGTTTTTTGATCAAAAATACTTTCTGGAGTGGGGTTTGTTGATCAAAAATAATTTCTTAAATTGGGTTTCTTGATCAAAAATACTTTCTGGAGTAGAGTTTCTTGATCAAAAATAATTTCTTAAGTGAGGTTTCTTGATCAAAAATACTTTCTGGAGTTGGATTTCTTGATAAAAAATAATTTCTAAAGTTGGGTTTCTTGATCAAAAATACTATCTGGTGTTGGGTTTCTTGATCAAAAATAATTTCTTAAGTGGGGTTTCTTGATCAAAAATACTTTCTGGAGTGGGTTTTCTTGATCAAATCAATCCTTTCATGTGGTTAAACTGTTCAAGCTGAAACTCTTGAACATTACATATTCAACTGTCCTCTAACCAACTCTTCCCATTGCACTTACAATTACAACTTTTCTTTTTCCAAAAATATTGCACATATTCTATCTCATCCAGTTACACGCAAGAATGTCCATATAATAATGTCGCTACTCATATCTCAAGCAGGTGACTTTAAATATCCAGTCTAAAAACTTTCAAAATTGTCTTTTACATTGTATTTACCAGCCATCCCAGTCTTATTTAGCTTCTTCACTTGTATATTTTGTTATTTTTACTGTTTATGATTTTATATTGATTTCTGTAAATATGAAAATTATTCCAGCGAGTGTCGCTCGTGAACTGTTCTGTTCCCCCCAGTCACCACATCTGGTTAAACCCTCACCGGGGTTGGTACGGTGGTCCGGTGGTGAATGGTAGGGTTTAAATAAAATAATAAATGAAAAAATAAATGGTTAAACTGTATGCGTATGTATTAGAATACGCATTTATGTAAACCAATGCCTCTGGGGGGTGTTTTAACCCCCAAAACCCCTCCTTCGCTGCGCCACTGAGCACAAATTTTCAGATGTTTTGTGATAATTAACCACAACAACCAAGATCGTCATTGCAAACATTTTCTCGTGACATTTTTCGCGTTTTATTGCACAAATGTTTTTTAGATAATACAGAAAAAATATCGGTGGCATTTTTTTTCTCGCCAAAACAGAGAGATAAAAAAGAATAATTCCACCCAACCTTAAAAATTCAGAAAAGAGAGTTGGAGCAAAGACTGGCAGATAACATAAACAGGAATCCCAAGAGGTTTTTTGCATACGCTAATTCGAGGAAAGTTCGAAATAGTCATATTGGGCCACTGGTTGATGAGCACGGAATTTTAATTCAAGACGATAGTGATATTGCTAATGTTCTTAATAACTTTTTTCCGAGTGTTTTTAACGATAACTGTATCTCAACAGTTGACACCAACAAGACACAAGCTATAGTACAGCTTGAGGACTTTGTATTTTCCAGGGATGACGTTTTACTTCATTTGAAAAAAATTAAAGAGACTAAGGCTCCGGGGCCAGATGATATTTATCCAAAAATTTTAGTTGAATGTGCAGAGGAATTAGCAGATGTAATCGCAAACATTTTCAATGCTTCTTATAATTCGGGGACAGTGCCAGAGGACTGGAAACTGGCTAACATTACACCGCTCTTCAAGAAAGGGTCTAAAGGGAGTGCGGGAAATTATAGACCTGTGAGTCTAACTTCGGTGGTTTGCAAAATTTTTGAAACATTGATGAAAATTAAGATAGTAAATTTTCTAGAGACTAATAACCTATTGACTAGTTTTCAGTACGGTTTCAGGAAAGGTAAATCTTGTGCAACTAATTTATTACATTTCTATGACAAAGTTACCATGGCTTTGGACAATAAGAAGCCTGTAGATGTTGTTTACATTGATTTTCAAAAAGCTTTCGATAAGGTACCGCATGTTGCTCTACTTAGCAAATTAGCTGATATAGGAATAGGAGGGAAAACTTTCATTTGGGTAAAAAACTGGCTGACCGGAAGGAAACAAAGAGTAGTTGTAAGAGGAAATTATTCTAATTGGAGTGAGGTCTTAAGCGGGGTTCCTCAAGGATCAGTGTTAGGGCCTGTTTTGTTCATTGTCTTTATGAACGATATTCACAAAAATATTTTTGGGAACATGAATTGTTTTGCTGATGATGTCAAAGTTATGGGGACTGTAGAAAATGATGAACAAGCAAATCAGCTGCAAGAGGATCTAGATCATATTACGGAGTGGGCTGATAAATGGGGTATGGCTGTTAATGTTGGGAAATGTCAAGTGCTACATTTAGGGCATGGAAACAAGTGTACAAGTTATTATTTGCAAGGTTCAGTCATTAGTCAGGCAGACAAAGTTACTGATCTGGGGGTCTTAATAAGTCAGGATTTAAAGTTTAGCCAACAGTGCAGCATTGCTAGCAACAAAGCCTATAAGATGCTTGGGTTTATCAATAGATCTATTTCAAATAAATCTAAAGAAGATCTTCTGCCCTTATATAGAAGTTTGGTAAGACCACATTTGGAGTATGCTGTTCAGTTTTGGTCTCCTTATCTTAAGAAAGACATTAATGTATTGGAAAGGGCTCAAAGGCGGGCTACAAGGCTAATAAGTGGACTTTCCCACTTAGATTATGATTCCAGGCTTAGAAGGCTAAAAATGTACAGTCTTGAGCAAAGAAGAGACCGAGGGGACATGATTCAGTTTAAATTTATTAAAACGAAAGATGTTACGGGGCTAAAGTTTAGCACTGAAAACAGGACAAGGGGTCATTGTTTTAAGCTATTTAAATCTCAGGCTAACTCGGATATTAGGAAAAATTATTATTTTAGCAGGGTAGTGGAACCTTGGAACAGCTTACCGGAAGAGGTGGTAATGAGCAAAGGAGTAGACAGTTTTAAGAGGGCCATTGATCTTCACTGGGGATTGTAAATTGACTAGGACCAGTCTGGCTGGACCCAGAGCCTGTTGCTGGTCGTCACTTTTGTATTTGTATTTGTATTTGTATTATACTTTTCTGTCATGTAAAATATTCTGTACTTATCATATAACTAAGAAATACGTAAATTCATAAAGTTCATAAGTAAAAAAGTTCATAGAACGCCTAAATCTTAGTGGTAATGTGCTTAAATAGGATCAAGGCTCAAAGATTCCTCCTTCTGCAGGAGCAACTCCTGCATCCAAAAATTTTTCCTTCGTTGGCATACGCCCCTTGGAGACCGGCATGGACCCCTGGGGAACCTGGGGTGCTTTGTGAACCACTGGTCTATGTGAGTGTCTATTGCTTTTTCGGTTTCCATAGTTTGAAATATTACGTTGCATTCAACTTCAGTAAATCTGGTAGTAATTTCTATTAAATATGGTTTTTATAAAACAGATAACGTAAATTTCCCTAACTTAAAAACAAATTCATAACTTAAGAAAACCGCAATAACAATTTTGCTTTGAAAACAAACTGAAAGATGAATAATATAAACATTACATGGCGCGTAGCAAAATGCTTGATAGCTCTCGCGAGTGGAATCGCGGCTCATAAAGCAAGAAAATTTAGACTGAAAAGGCTTTTCTGTATAAAATTTATGTTTCTCGAGATAAAGTATTTCTGACTTACAACCACACTATTCATTCGTCGAAAAGAGGGCTTGTAATGTTGACTTTGTAAAACTTCTAAAATATCGTCTCATGACGCAGGAAAATTCTCTTCATGCAAGCAGCTACAAAATTTTTACAAAAATGATCCGTAACTTAATCTTTCGTAATAATGTAAAGAGGGTGATGACGTCAATCATTGTTAAGATATTAGTTTGAATTGTTGGAAAGTTTTAATTTCTTCGTAACACAGATTTTTCTAGCATGTATTGTTGCTTTCCTCTACCGGATGATTCTATAGGCAAGTGTGCAGCAATTGAAATAAATTTTCCCCTATACACAAATTACACTGATAAACAAGCCATAGATATCTGATGTGGTGTTTACTTTTTCTAATGTAGTTTTTCATGCTGATTACAAATCTGAAAACCATTTTACACTATCACGTCAGCTTTTCAAGATATCAACAAAAACATATATTTTTTAATCCTCTTTCGTTGGATTTTTTTTTCTTCCGTTTTTATTTTTTAATGGAACGCCGAATCTTCCCCTGGATTGTGAGTAGTTCAGGGTCCTCCAAAATTTTAATATCCCAATGAAAATATATAAGCTACAATATTGTTTAAAATTGTTTAGTCTCCCTTCAATTACTATGCCTCCACTTCATATAAGGTTGGGGCCAATGAATAATTTCAAGAAGGCATTAGACAACAACTCAAACGCTTTTCGGCACCTATTCTACAAGGTTCTAGAGTTGAGTTATGCGAAAGTGAAAGAAGGTGTGTGTTCATGGGTTCACAAATAAGGCAGACTATTGACCATTCAGCACTACTGAAAAAAATGCATGTTTGGCGTTCAAGTCAGTAGTCACACAAAATTCCCTTTAAATTTACTGCAGGTATCATTGCAATTACTTAATAATCTTCAAAACACATTCCTCCTACATTGATACACTTAGTTCGGCGCGTCTGTCACTCGTCAAAAGACCGCTGGAAATCGGTTTCCGGAATGCTGTTGAGAACCTTTGTCGTCACCTATTAACTGCCTCGATGGAGTCGAACCGATGTCATTTGGGGCACCACAAGTTTGTTGTGCTTACTGTCCTAAAATTTCTAAATCGGGCCCTGGATGGAGTCACGCTATCAGGGTCGATGGAATGCAACAATGTTGGCTGACTACTGCTGGATGCTTCGGCGCAACTTGCCAAATGCACAGCACAAACGAAAGTCTACAACCATGAAATTCCAACCAAGCTAACTTTATGTTATACCTAATGTGTTTTATGTGTGTATTATACCTTAAATTATATAATGCTGTATAGTTTAAGTTAATTAGTACTTTATTCAGCAATATATGCTCTACTGTTACTTATCTGCGCGTTGTTTGCTTGATACAATGTTAGACATATATAAATTGTTAAGGTTGGATATCGCAAAAACGGTGGGTGGTAGAGACAAACGATTTGCATATTTGTAATCAGCATTTCTAGATTGTCTTAAAACAAGTGTTGGATACCAAGATATCCGCTGAAACTTTCTTTTTTTTTTTTTTTTTTTTGTTTATCAGTGTTATTTAGGGCAAAAAGTTAATTATTTGATGGCCTAGCGGTTTTATTTACGTAATTAGTTAACTTGGAAAAATCTAACATCTTTGCTTGGTTGTTTTATTTTAAAGGAAGTCTCGTGCAAGAAACCCTCCTTATTTTTTCCTTTTAATTTTTTAATTTTACCTTTTGAGATATTTAGGGATTTCATGTCGGTGAAACGACGGGAGCTAGGGAAAAATGTAAAAATGAAATTTCGAGTCGGCAAAACGGATAAAAATATTTTTCCTCTTTTTAAGTCCTGTGTGTCTTATTTTACCCTTTTTCTTTTAACGGATAAATCTTTACTAATATTATAAAGAGGGACAGGACGAATTTTTGCGTGTTTATATGTTCGAGGTAATTTCCGGAACCACTGCACCTATTTGAAAAATTCTTTCACTGTATGAAAGGTGCCTTCTCACTGAGTAACATAGGCTATAATTCGAAAAAAAATCCAATAAATAGTTCTTTTTTTATTCCAATTTAGGCGCAAATTTCACGTAAATTGCCTATTATTGGCTATTAAAGGTGTGAAAAATTACTTGCACATATTAATATTATATAACGTTGAAAAGGGTTGAATTTTCTGCGTTCTAAGCAATTTGTTTCGATGCTCTAACTTCATTACGACGGGAGTAATTTGCGTTTTTAGCTCGAACGCTTTTAGGCTTAGCTGAAATTTAGGCACTACTTTCTTCATTAAATCTATCAATAAAAAGTGAAGGAATTGTCCCACAGTTTTCTTTTTGACACCATTGAAAAAAACGACATTTTTTACTCCAGAAATATCTCGACTTATGGTCGAAAAAATTAGCTTCTATCTTCAAAGGAAAAAAAGTTACAAGCGTATTTAAATCAATTTCGAAATATGTCATTTTGATTCAGGTTGTCAACTATTTTATTTTCACGTTTCCACGGTTACGCTTTTTGAATACATTTTGAATTCATTTCATGTTTCCATGGTTACGCTTTCAAAATCCATCTTTCGCATTTTAATTTCTTAAAAGTATTTTAATATCTGTCGTCAATGTTTGGAAGGGTAATTTTGCATGGTGTTTTTTTCCTTTTATTTAAGTCTGATTGTTGAATATATGTCACTCGACACAATTTTTAATCTCAAGGTAGACCGGGCAAAGCCGGGAAACGCAGCTCTTAATATTTAAATATGTGAAAGCTATAGTCTAACCACGGATTGCATGGAATTTTCAAACGTCCAGATAAGACGAATCTATGTGAATAAGGGGGGGGGGTGTAAAAATTTGATTCGCGTATTCCACTCATTTGAATGAGACACTGCTTCTGCAAAAGCTGACATCGGTAAAAAAAACCATAGATTTGTCCATTTCCAGCTGTAAAACGGATGTTTGTCTTTCCATACACTCCGTGGTCAGACAGTATTGTTAATGTGATCATATACCTTTTTGTTTGTTTGGCGGAACATTTATTATTGCCAAAGAAAAAACATCCGCTTCACTCGCAAAAGGAGTGATCGCTTGGCGCGTTAGGCCCTGGCTGTTCAGTCTAGGATTATTGTTTTAAGGCAACCGTTAATGAAATTCATTGTTTTGGTGATTTGTTTTGAAATAAAAGAAACTTTTGATTTGTGTTTATCCGAGTGAAATGTACGACATTTTCTTTTTTTTTTTTTTTAACGATGATTTTTGAATGGTCCACGGCATGCTTTTCTTTTTTTTTTTTCGTTAGACGGATAGATTATGATAGCGTGGTTGCTGGGCAAGTTTGGCGATAAACAATAGAGTTTTGGAATTATTTTTAAATTTGAAAGATATTATTTCATGTCTTTTTTGTTTATTTGGCGAAATATTTTATATTGCAGTAAAAACGCTTCACTCGCTAAATAGAGTTTTAAAGCAAATGTAAATCTAATTTAATCACTTGACCAAAAGTTTTAAATTCCAAAGAAACTTAAATAGTTTTTTTTTTTTTTTTTGAAAAGGTGTGTTTGCATTTTATACAAAGAAAAATGATCATTTCACATCAGAGGGGGAGGGGGCGTCAATTTTTTTATTCAACGGATCTTCATTAAATTTTTAGCACGGGCATCACTATGCGGGTACTGCTAGTATATCATATTTTTAGACAGACAAGTAAATATTCGAACGATTTAACTATATACATCTTTATTTGCCTTTTTTTAGTACTACGGTGGTGTTAATGAAAAATCGGTGGCACGGTTGCCAGGTTTTGAAACAATAAAATACTAAACTACGTCTAAGAAAATGCTACTAAATACAGTAGACCCCTCTTTTACGCATGTTTATTTTACGTGGATTTGATTATACACGGTTTAAGATTTGACACCTTTATTTAATTTTACGTGGATGATTTTTGATTTTACGCATATGCGACAGAGCAAACAGATACAATTTTTTCCTCTTTCAAAATCGAAACTCCTGAGATAGCCGATAACGTATGTAATAAGCTGTATTTTGGCATGCTAATAAGACAGTTTGGGTAACCTGTGACATTTTTTGCGATTGCTCCCAGAAGTCTTTCCAGAGGTAAAGTTATTTAACTCACTCAATTCAGAGCTTACTGAGATAAGAGCTTTTAAAAGTGACAAAGAAGAATGCAATCAATGAGGATACCAACATCGATGACACGCATCCAAAGGCCTTTCCCATTGAAAATTTGGAGCCATTTCTGTAAGATGGCAAATGATTTTTTTTTTTTTTTTTTGTAAGAGAAGAAAGATCCCATAATGGAAATAACGCGAGTGATTTATAAACACTAAGTTAGTTTCCGTTTCCTTTATGCTCGTTGCGCATATGTATAAGTACACATTAAATGTATTATATGTATATTTATCTATCCCTAGAATGAAGTATTTGTTTTCATCTATGGAACCTAACCCCTATTTTAACACTAATATTAAGTGTTAATTTACGTGGCATTTCCATGAAACGTAACCTCAGCGTAAAATGAGGGTCTACTGTAATAGTGCAAAATATTGCACCGTCTAGAGGAACCAAATAGAGTTAAAAGTATTAGGACTCTGAGAAGTTCATTAACGATTTGTGATTGTATTTACATTATATAAGACTGTAAAATCATCAAATATGTATCTAAATATCTTTCTAATCTTACTACTATTATATATGCGAAAGTTTGTCTGTATGGATGTATGGATGTTTGTTACTCTTTCACGCAAAAACTACTGAACGGATTTTGATGAAACTTTACAATAATATAGCTTATGCATCAGAATAACACATAGGGTAGTTTTCGTCCCGTTATGGGGGGCAAAACCCCCTTAGGGGAGCAATAAAATACAATTTTCGTGTAAATTCTCTAATATAGGGATGAAAAAATACTTGCACATATTTACATTATATGTCCATCGAAAGCTCTGATTTTTCTGCTGAAGATGGCACTTATTCGAAATTTCTAAGTAGAATAAAAAACGAGTTATGAGCTTTTTAGTTCCATGTTCGAAGGCTTTCCTAAACTCAATACAGTATTTAGTGTATCATCTCAACTCCCTGTCGATAGCGACAATTGTTGTATTGTTGACTATCTTTGCTTTTCGTGACTGTTCAAGGCTTTTCTCAAGTCAAATCTTGAAGTAAGATTTTTGCACAAGATTGGCAAATAATATATGATTTGGCTGATCATTTTCCATTCAAACGGAACTTTAATGTAATTAATGGTTTTTATTATTATTTATGCTGATTGAACACTTACTCATTATCCAATCAACCAGCAGATCGCCAAAATTTTGCAGAAAGATTTCCGTAGCTGATGCATTTGGCAGTTTTTTTCAACGTCGCTGTTTTTGAAGCCGAAGACTACTTCATAATGTTTCTCAGCTTTCACCATGTAAACAAAATATCGCCAATCAAAGAATCTTTAAAAAAACTTTTTTTACTGTGTTAAATAATCCAGCAACTGTATTAGGCAAATCCATTTTTGCACAATTTCAAACAATCGCCAAATTTTACTACTTATTTTGGAAACATTTCGGATGAAACTCTTTAGCGCCATTTTATGGTGACCAAAAGTATCTCAGCACCTGGCGATAATATCTTTGTAACGAAAATTAATATATCGTTTTACAAAGTAAGGAAAGAAGGAGGGAGCATCATCGAAGGTATCCCAAAACGATTCCTGCAAATTCGGTAAAATCGCACCAAGAGCCCACAATGATTGAAATTTCCCAAAATAACTAAAGCAAGTATAAGGGGATTACGAGCAACGTCAATAGCAATACAGAGAAGGTTTTAGACTCCATGTTAAAAAAAAAAAAGTATCAACAGATTAATCATTTTAAACATGAGAAGAGTAATTTCATGTTTTGGAAATTTGTATATCCTTAAATATAGTGCTTTCGTTTCTAAATCAATACTATTTTGTTCTTTATACTTATTGCTATTTTACTTTTATGGGTAAGGAAGAAAATCGATTTTTAATCACGTCAAAAAGATGTGTTTTAAATTCTTTCACTTAAACCAGAAAACAAAAGCAAGTAACGATTTTTTCTCATAATTATTACTGACCCAGGCAACGCCGGGTATTTTTGCTAGTAATAAATATTTTTAGTTATTTACTTCATTTTTCATTGTCGGAAAAGCAGTCTGCGAACCGAAAGAGTAACCCATTACAGATTTTCCTATTTTCGGAATGCGTATCTCAGTGAGAGGGGGAAGGAAATTTTAATGTGAAGTTAAAGTTCAGTTATTAAGAGAAATTAGAAGTTATACTTCTTAAGCGAATATCTTTTTAGACACTTTTATACACATATAAAAGTATGATAAGCATAGAGAGTTATACTTTTGAATGTACAGAAAGGTACTGTTTTTATTAGCGTATGAGATTTTAAAAAATGCACAAAAACTGTATGGATCGTGTATAAAGAACACTCAAGAGTGGCTTACAAGTAACCCTACCCAAGTCAGAATAATCGATTGAAATAAAACATAGCTCATCAATAGAACACTTTAAAATATTGAACCCTTGTTTTTTATTTTTATCGGCAGTAGACATCTTTAACACGGTGAAATTTACCCCTAAATATTGGATAATTGGAATATTAGAGGGTACAATATATTCTGTTATTTGAAATTTAATTTAGAGAAATTCAAATGATGATTGAAAATTTGAAAAAACGAAGCAAACTAAAGTAGATGTGTTTAAGGGTTTTTATGAAAATACTATTTATAGGGGTAAACCATTCTCGCAATCTTACCCCGTCGCGCGGATAGTTGCCTATGAGTAATTCCATGTCAGGTAAATCACCTTCCTGACCTCCCCATTTCCGATTTCAATAAATTCAGCATGAAGAACATACAAACGATTTTTTTTAAAAAACTTCAAATACAGCCCTAGAAAAAACTCAAAATAAGGGGAAACGAGCTGATGTGTGCATCACATGACTTCCTTTTACTTCCAATTTAATGATAATAGTGCCTCGGAGTAAGCAAAGAAACACTTTAAATGTTTTCACCCCAAGTTTGGGGCGAACCAAAGCAAAGAAAACGTTTTATAGAGATAAGTTTTCCCAATATTGGCAGTTTTAATGTGATTCAAAGGTTAACTCTCTGAATATGGCCAAATTGAAACCAGATTAAAAGAAAAAAAAAACGCCGAATTTTTCACCAAGTAGGCGATAAAACTTGGCGACCAAAAGCTTGGTGATATATTGCCAAGTATTTGCCAAATTATAACACCACTTGAGTAGTATTGAAATTAACAGTGATTTCCCCCAAGAAAGGTGTAAAAGACCCCTTTTGGAGCATCCGAATGCAACCAAAAGGGGATGTGCACAACTAGACCCCACTAGCAGTCTACATACTAAATTTCAACTTTCTAGGACATAACGTTTTTGAGTTATGCGAAATACATACACACATACATACGTATATACGGACAGCACGAGAAAAGTCGTTGTAATTAACTCGGGGATCGTCAAAATGGATACTTCGGATGTCTATACGTTCTTAGGCATACATCCACGTGTGGTCGGGTTGAAAAAAAAACTCAATATTCATTCGGGGGAGAGCAAAGTGGAAATGAAGGCGATTTTTTAGCGAAAATTTTTTTGCGAATAGAATACTTCCTTTTTTGTAAAAAAGCACTCTTCATTTTTACTTCTTTTTTGTAAAAGGAAGTAAAAATGAAGAGTGCTTTTTTACAAATGACTGTAACTTCTCTCCCAATTGCAATATATTAAAAATTCAAAAAATATTGAAAAGCTAAAAAATAGAGCTTTTCATTGATTTATATAGCATGATTTTCTTACTATAGATTTAAGTTTCAGGGTCACTCACCGTGGATGGTGTAATCCTTTTTTAATAGTATTTTCAGAAAAAATCCTTAACATCAACTTTAGTTTGTTTAGTTTTTCGAAATCTTCAATCATTATTTGAATTTTTGTAATTAAAATTAAAAATGAATGAATATATCTAAGCCTGTAATATCCCAATTATCTAATATTTAGCGCTAAATTTCAATCCGTTTAAGGTGACTAAACACGGGTTCAATATTTTTAAGTGTTCTATCGATGTGCTGAGTTTTATTCCAATTGGTGATTCACATGAGGGTGGTTACTAGTTAGGGTGATCAAGGAAGCAGTCTGCGACTCAAAGTCTACTTATAAAATTTCAACCTTCTACACAGTAAAACAATTGTGTAAGGTTATTAGTATTAATAGGTGTAACGTTACACGAGTTTAGGAGCGTGTAATACCATTTTTTAAAAAACTAGAATTGTTGGAGGAACTTTGCACTGCGGTTTGTGTGAATTCCCGCCTGTAGTGAGTAGAACTCAAAACGCATGCGTGAAGATCCGCATCGGTGCAGAGCTATTAAACTTTTATTAGCCAACCGTAAACTTGCCTTTGCGGTTGAGCGGTAAAAACGCTTGCTTTGCAACCTGTCAGTGAGACTCGCGTTGTGGTTTTGGACACCACTAAGGTGTCCTAAATGTTATTTCCTTTCTTATTGAAAAAAATTGCCTTGTTTGTATATTAAAATAAATGATTGATTGGTGCACATTATAAAGGAGCTTCTAGCATTATATTTATTTTTTTTACTGTTATAACGGAATTTCAAGTGTAGTAACCTACGTATTAATTTTTGTACTTTCATTTTAAAACGTATAGAAAAAATTATTACTTGATCATTTATTACATCTGAATAATTTAAACCAACTAATAATTAATTTGAAGAGTAAGTCTACTTACAATTAAAAATGGGTTCTCATTCAAGAAAGTTAAATGAAAGCTTATTTTTTGCTAATGTATAACCTTTCAAGCAATTTCTCTGTAAGAATACAGAAAATTCTAGTGTAACCTTACGTAGAAATAAGTGGAAAGTTACGCTATAGTTACATTACCATGGTGTAAACTTCCACAAGCGATTTTTAACTTTACAACAGTTTTTTCAGTTAAGTGGCTATAGAGACGTAGAGGTAGCTATGCTGCCGCAGATTTTATTGAGTAAGGTTACATAAATTTTTTTGTACATGTACCATTTTTGAGTATTGCGAAATACAGACGTCACGAAAAAAACTCGCTTTAAATAACCCAGGAGTGGTCAAAATGGATGTTTCAGAAGTTCATCTATTTTTAGGTACACATGAACGTGCAGACAGGCAAAAAAATCTACTCGATATTCATACGTGGGTAAAAAAAATGGTAATTTATGCCGAAATTTAAGTGAAAAAGATTTCGCGAATACAGAACTTCCTTTACTATGTGAAAGTAAGTAAAAGAGTCATCATTAAACCGGTTAAAAATAAGCAAGTAAAAGCAAATTACACACTTTTAAGTGAAATCGCAGTTGCATTATTTAATTAGCATTCAAATGAGAAAGGATTGGCAAAAAAAAAAGTAATATGAAAAAGAATGAAAATTCAAATCTTTCTTCTGACAACAAAGAAAAGGGAAAACAAATCACATTTTTTCCATTCAAAAAATTATTTAAGAACTTTAGTTTTTGAATCCTTCTGTCGATCGCACATGCTTCGCAAGGATCTGCTAGAATATGTTCTTTCTCACAGGAGTTTTTTTTTTTTTTTTTTGTCGGAAAAATTTTAACTTGCTCTATACATCAGTATTCATAAGTAAGATATCATTTTTAACGTATTTATTTTCCTCCAGGAGGTGCCGGATAGCCCAGTCGGTAGAGAATTCAAATCACAACGAAAAATGGTCCTAGGCTCGAATAGCTAATGCGTTTTCTCCCCATATAAAACTAAAATTAATTAATTAAATAAAACTAACGAAATAAAATTTGAAAAAAAAAAAAAAACTACATCAAGCGTCTTCCACTAAAAGTTAAATAATGTATTTGGACTTGGGATGAATAAAAATTATTTTTATTAACGGTTGAAAATTTGAACACATTATAAAAATACAAATAGGGGGAGAGTTTGAAATGATAGTAGGAATTGAAAAAAGAACCAAAACATCCGATTAGATCAATAGGGAACTAACTATTCGTTAAAGAACCAGATACTACACCTTGACAAAATCAGATACTAAAATTAGCTACAGAAACACAATTTTAAGTTACTTACCGGCCCAGGGGAATGTCCTTTATCTCTTAATTTCTATTCAAATCTAATAAAACTAAACTCTTTCTCCGTTTGTTGGCACCGTTAGGTTTCAAGAGAAAGAAGTTTATCAGATTCCAGATTCGGATGAACTCACTTGTCCGTGTCCGAGCGGCACCGAGAATGATGAGCCTCGTCCGTCATAATTTCACCGGGATCTTCACATACTCTGTGTAAACGGGGGCCGTCAGTCAGGAAAGCCCCAGTGTTCCGTCTGAAGACAGCAAGGGCAAAAAAATTTATAGGTAATTTCGTGCATTATGAACAAAAGCTTTTTATCAGTGGCGTGGTTACGGGGGGGGGCGGGGTCCGGGTGTCATCTGTCGGAAGGGGGAGGGGTGACACCAAAGGGGAATTTCAATTTTTTTTAAATATGAAACTAAATTGCATTTTTAAGAGTATGAATTCGAAAATTTTCCACGTGGGAATACACTCAGACTCTCCATTTTCCAAGTCTTTTTTAAATCAGCACACTTAAAATTTCGTAGAACACAAATGAGGCAGTGAGAAGCAAAGGGATGTAAGTGGCAAAGTTAAAAATTTAGAGATAGTCAGTACAAATGGTAGATGAACCTCCCCTCTGTCTTGGTGAAAGAGATAGTACTAGAAGCCCAGGTAGGTGCTGCTATACAGCATGATTTAGAAAAACTTTTCAATGAAAGCCTGCCTAGGACCGCATCTTTAAACGCGTTTTTCGAAAAATTTGAAAATGTCCACATACATCCCTTTGCTTCTCTCTGCCCCAAATGTAGTACGCTTTTTTATGCAGTTCCTTCAAAAACGTATAAACTGTGCTTCACTACCACTCTTCATCTTTTGCGCCAAAGCTTTACCCGTTATGCGTTGGCCAGCCAGATCCCTAAACCTAACCCCATAAGATTTTTTTATGGGGATTCGTCAAAGACAGTATTTATACACCACCATTGCCTACAACATTCCAAGAACTGTAAGATCGCATATGTGTAGCATTACGAAAAATTGACAGTGAAACACTTCAAAATGTATGTTACAGTTGTGTGTCGCGTTACGAAAGGCGCACACATCGAACATTTGTGAGTGAAAAAAAAACTTTCACAGTTCATTTTTATTCTCATGCATCATTTATAGTGCTAAGTGTAATAGTTTATTTTAATATATAATCTTCTGTGCGTAAGTTTGTCACCATAAGGCTTTCAAACGGCTGGACCGATTTTGATAAAATTTTTTGTAAGTAATTAAGTTGTGGCAAGCATGGTTTCGAAGCGCGATGGATCGAATCGGAAACGTTTTTGTTAATTAATTAATTAATTTAAACATTGGATGGTTAAATCTCCCAAATGACTAATATTTCTTTTAACCTATTGTTGAGCGAGAACTGAAATAAATATTTAACCCGCTGCCAAAGGACAATCAGAAAGCCAACTCTGCTTTTTATAACAAAATTTCCTACTGTGATATGTGTGTGTCAATTGAGAATAGATAAAACGTAGAGAGAGAGAGAGAGTGAAACCTTCATTTCTTGAAAGCAACGCTTTTAGGTCCATGATATATTTTAAAGTAAAGTACTGGAAGGTTCGCGCAAAACGTGTGTTCTGTCGTCGTAGTTGAACCATGTGACCGGATCGGCGCTTTAGGTTTGCCTAACCAAATGATCAGAAAATACCGTACCTATCAACATTTGTTTCTCGGATCAAATCCATCTGAGTTTTGGCACCAATGTCAAGAATACTTTAAGGATTATCAAACTAATCAGTACATTATTAAATGAAAAGATAATGGAATTTTAAGGCGAAATAAATTTTATTTTCGTCCAGATAAATTATAACAGTGTAGTTCTGTACACAAAAGATCAGTGCAGTGGAAGATCTTTATCCTTGGTGGAACAAATTAGGCAATATATGAAGTTTTAAAAGTTTTTGTTCAAAAGATCGGACCGCTAATCGGTCAGAGTTAGCTTCGCTAACTGATCGGCTGGATTATAGTAACGTGGTGGCTTGGCGACTTTGGCTACAAACAAGAGTTACGTGATCATTTGTTTACATTTTAAAGCTACTGTTAGTGTAATTTATCGTATTTTTGTTTATTTGGCGAAATATTTCAAATTGCAAAGAATTGTTTTTCGTTTTTAAAGCTGTTTAGTCATTTTACTTAAAAAATGTTTACTTTACATCGGGGGGGGGGGGGGAGGTGAGTGATTTTCGCTTATTCAGAGAACTGTAGCTACCTTTATCATTTTTCTAAACGATATCCATTCGATTGTTTTATTCTTTTTCATATGGGGGATGTTGCAGCGGAATTTCCCGTTTGTTCTAGATGGTTAGTTAGATTTTTACACTTAATATCTGAGGACGCTTTTTATCCTTTGAGTATGGCTGAAGGAACAAACCATCAAGTACGGGAGAAAAAAATATTTAATAACACAACTGCTCAGTGGCTATTAGATAAATCAAGTTGTAATAAATATACGCATTCTGACACCATTGCTGCTTAAAACATTTTTTTTAGTTATTTGTTTCAACAAATCGGTTCAAACACTTGATAGCTTATTGAAATTTTTTAACTATTCAATTTACAAAGTTTGAACAGAACAACGTCTGTCGGGTCCTCTAGTGAAATATAAATTTTTAAAACCGGGATATTCTTTCATGCTAACTCTGTATCGTCACTCGCTTTTAATTTGTACATTTTCTTGTTTTTGTTGAGCAATCACGATTGCTTATTGCTTTCATTTGACTGTTTTTGGCGTGCTATCATTTTTCCCACCGGCGCGGCGCCACCCTCTGCCAGCACCACCCGTCGCGTCGGCCGGCCTCACGATGCTGCTCCTCTAGCGAAAACCGTCTCCAGGTTGCGTCCATATCCTACACACACACGCATACATACACGCACCAACACACACACACGCACACACAAACACATACACAAACACCACCATACACACATACACAAACACATACACACACGCATGCATACAGACACCTACACATACACACAAATACACACAACTGCCCACACATTCATGCCTGCACACAGACACAAACACATATGCTTACACACACATACACATACCCCGCCCCCACGCACACAAACACTCATACACACAACTACCCACACACTCATGACAGCACACAGACACAAACATACATGCCTACACACATACACATAACCCCCCCGCCCACACACACACACATACAAACACACACTCGTGATTGCGAAAAACATAATTTGAATTCAAGATGACAAAATTCAATTTTTTTTTCTTCTTTTTTCCTCAACTGGTTTCTTTTTTTATCTTCCTTCCTTGGTTTCTTTAACAATTACTTGGAGCAACTAATTTTGTAAACACTTCACCGCTACGTTTCTTGATGGTTATTTTTATGAAACTCATGCCAAGTAAGAAACCTCTAAACCGTCTGGTAACACGATGACTTTGACCTCGGGTTCTTTAGGCTTCTCGTGTACCTTGGCATCTACAGTTATGAGCTAGTACTGCTAAAAGCGTTGTTTTCTGGTCTCAAAATTCAATTGCACCAACGTTCTCTGTGAAAGAAATTGGTTGGTTGGTTGGCCTCTCGCGTGTACCTTGGCATCTACAGTTATCAGCTGGTACTACTAAGAGCGTACTTTTCTAGTCTCGAAATTCAATTGCACCAACGTTCTCTTTGTAAGAGGTTGGTTGGTTGGTTTATTTGATTTTTATGGCACAAGACACCTTGGAGGCTATACTGCGCCAAACGATCCTTAATTTTATACTATTTATTTTTCATTCAAGTATAAAGTTAGGAAATGATAAAGGTAAACATATTTTGAAGTAAAAGCGTAATACTTCAAGTAGTTTAAAATATAAAGTCGTTAAAAACATGTAAACATTAAAAACATTTAAGAAAACATAGATGAAACCATATCTTGACAGTAAACTTTGAAAAATAAGAAAAGAAAAAAAGTCACATAATGGCGATACAAACACTAAATTAAAAGGGAGAAACCAATCTCCTGGAGGAAGGAGTATAAATTGCGATGGGGTAGGTTCCCAACCAACTCCTTCAAAGATGGATTAATGCCATCGAAAAGAACACTATCATCGTCTATTAAAAAGTGCAATGTTAATTCAGTTCTATAAACGACACAATCAAGAATCGTTTACTAGATCTCAAACCAATCTAGTAAACTGATCAACTGTATAGCATTTTCTGTCACGTTTCCGAAAGTGTCGCGTTATTTCTAACGCTTGTTTAAATATTTTGCGAAACTTGAAGTGGCAAATTCGTCATATGTTTACATTTATTTACTGGGTTTTGAATCTGATAAAACTTAAGAAACGCTTTTAATTGCAATACAAGTAGCTATAGTGGTGATCGATAGGGTTTAAATATAAAACTTAAACTGCAATACAAATAAAGTTTTGTGTCAAGTTAAGCGTTTTCGAGAGAATTTACTAAACGGAAACCTTCAATATTAGACATCATGTATTTTTAAGTTGAATTTTCATATAAAGTACATTTTGCTTAGAAAACAATTTGCAAGGATTTTTGAGTTTATTTAATTTCAACTGAATAACTTTACTTTCCTTCAATGATTACAGCAGTTAACCTTTTAAAGTTGCAATTGCATATGATATATGTTACATTAAATAAATTCATTTCTCAGTTTTGTAGAAAATTTAGTTTTGAAACTATAATGCTTTACTTACTGACCTTAGGCGACCACGGAAATCACCTTTTTTAACGACGTAAATACTGAGAAAGCACGTTTTATCGCAGGGCAATTTTCTTGCTGTTGAGAGTTCCAAAATTTTGATGAAAGTGATTTCTTAGCCAGTTCTTGCTAACAATTGAAGGCTACTATGACGTCATGCATTGCTAAGATTTTGAAGTATTTTTGAAACACATTGTTATAGTTCGTTTGATTATGACAAAGAACTTTCAAATTAATCGATGGTCCGTAAAGACAGATATTGTTCCTTTACAAAAAGCTGGATCTTAATACACTATTTTGTAACCCCTTAAACTTTGGACAATATTTGAGTTTAAATCTAAGTAACTAATGATAAACCTTTAAAGAACAATGAATCGAACAGTGTATTTAACACTAAAAAGCAAATCACGCAATCGAAAATAGTTTGTAAATAAAAATGAAGATTTTACAAAACATTCAAAATGTCTTAATGATATCAATTAACGAAACACATTTTACACACAGCAAATCTATATTTACACGGAGTAGTGTATACAATACAAGAACGCACATACTGTTGATGAGCAAAAGAGAGATAATTTTTATTATAAAAATTTTAATTTAATTTCACACATAGTCAACTCTTTTAGGAAACAATTCCCAACTGGATTTGTTCGAATACAAATCACAACTCGAGCAGGACGTGAGACAATCAAAATTTTCTATAATATCTTCTGTAATTTTGGTGGGAAACCAAAATGCCCGACAACTTTTGTAATACTTTAGAAAGCTAGTTAAACTTATCATGTAGATTCCTATTTAAAACCATAATTTTACCTGCTTCAGACGCCAATTTAATGCAAATTGAATTTGTTTCCTTTTCTTCAGGAGATTGGCTTTATGTCTTTGATTTAGTGCTCATCCTAATGTCCTTGTTTTTGTCTTGTCATTGTTTTGCTTACAAACTTTAAAATTCGCTAATTTTTTTCTCAGATGTTTCCTCCGGCTCGTCACTCAAAATTTAAAACTTCGTTTATGTGTCTATTTTGACTAATTTTTCAAAATCCTAGAAGTTTTATGTCCTTGTCTCTTTAATAAAACTTATTGTTTTGGCTTTTCTTTCCACTACTTAACAATCGTTTGGCGTAGTATAGCCTTTTAAGGCTCTTGCGCCAAAAAATCCAATCAAACCAACCAACCAATCAGACGCCAATTTATCTTCCTAAACATTTTTTCATATGCTAAAAAGAAGTTACATATATCTCTCTTTTCTTGACAGTTTTGTGGTCTTCCATTTTAAAATACTTTCAAACAACTCAGCCTACTCTGCTTCGTAAATTTTGAAGACATTTAATACGCTTGGATTGTCAATTTTTTAAGCGCTTACTTTCCTCCTATTGAATACCGAATAATGGGCCTTGCCCGTGTATCCATTCTGCGCAAGACAGACATCGACTTAGTATTTTTAAAAGAATCGTTATTTCCTAAAATTTTGCATCAATAATACCACACAGTTAACTTTATAAAAATTAATTCCTCAACCAATTTCGTTCAAACATAAGATAGGAAGCAATTAAAGTTCATGTTTCCAATAAAATACATTAAATAAATAAATATCATTAAGCTCATAACATTAGACTTGAAAAAAAAAACTGTTGTGGAGGCAACCCAACGCTACAATAATTACTTCGTTTTACGCAGCAAAGGAAGAATTGTATTCACGAGAGAATTTTCACTCAAATGTCGACCTAAATTTCCATTTTGCTCACCTCCGAAGGAATGTTGAGTTCTTTTTTCGACCCGACCGCATTTACATATGTACCTAAAAGCGTATGGATATCCGAAACATCTATTTTAACAATCTCCGAGTTAATTACCAAAGAGTTTTCTCGTGACGTCTGTATGTGCGTACGTATCTCACATAATTCGAAAACGGAAAGCCGTAAAAAATTGAAATTGGGTAAGTAGACTCTTATTTCGGTCTAGTTGTACACCTCCTTTTTTGTTGCATCTGGATGTTTCAAAGGGGATCTTTTTCATCCTTTTGGGGAAAATCAGTGATAATTTCAATCCAATCAAAATCACTCGTCAAGCTATGATGGGTGAAAATTGCTTCTACATTTGAAGGAAGCAATTGCCTGTTTGGTGATAATTTAATAGTTAAAATTTGAACCCTAACTCCAGTGGATTAACCCTACTGAAATGACACAGTCCAACCAGTAAAACAGTAAAGTTACCGGATCCCGTTCAGTCGTGTCAAAATAAAGCATTTCCCTGTATGTCAAACATTACCAAAAAATGTTATCAAATTATCATAGCGGGAGTGAGTTACATTGTTGATGAAGTCAGGAGCGTTACTCGATCATTCGCTATTACGTATATGAGGATTTATTCTCTGATATGAAATCAGGGAAAACAAAAAGTGTTTCGATCGAAACAACAAAAAGAAAATAAAATGTTTTCATTTTGCCCGAAAATGTAAAAGCAAAGATTTATATTTTAGTGATTTCATTTCAAATGTTACAATACACGTAAAAGCATTATGATGTGTTATTTTCTGGTTAGTTTTTCTTGTCTAAATTAATAATGCATCTTAAAGTTTGAAAAATATTCTTCTAATTTTTGAAAATTTAATGATGTATCATCAAAGTATTGGTGATACTGTTTTTACGGTACTACGCACCAGGTATGTAAACTAACTTTCCGCAAGTTCTGTGGAAAAAAGAGCATTAAATTTAGATTTTAAATCAGCTCGTTTTTCTCACATTTTGAGTTGTGTCACTTTCTTTGCACTTACAATACCGGATCTCAACTTCCCATATTTTTCTTCCTATGATGGCTTGATTTAAGCGGTCCAGAACCAAAATTCCTTCTAAGGGAGATAGATATGCACAATTACACTTTTTTACCTCTCTGCTCAATGAATGGGATACTTCCCAGAAATTGCACAATTGTAGTAGTAGAACATATTCTTGCTCGTAGAGTCACTAGAAAAATTCGAGTTTTCAACTTTTTGTTTGAAATTAGTTTGTTACCTTACGTAGGACTCGGACAAATTTTTCAAAAAAATCTGATCAATGCTAAAATAGTAAAAAGTCATAATATTTTAATTGCACTAATTTTCCGAAAGTTTTTTTTTCTCTCTCTTTTAATAATGTTTTTTCGGTTATATCTTTTTCATGGAATCATAATACTCAAATTTCAAGATGTCGCACTCCGGCAGAGAAAGAGAAAACAATGGAGATAGTCAAGGTTTTACGCAATAGTGGTTTTAAGCAATTTAGTCTTAAATGTTACAATACGCGCAAAAAAATTATGATGTGATGTTTATTGGTTAGTTTTTGTTGTCTAAGATAATAATGCATACTTTAAGTTAGAAATTGTTGCTTCTAAATTATGAAGCTTGAATGATTTGTCACTATCGATTATATCGTTTTTACGCCACCGTACACCAGTTAAGTTAGCTAATTTTATGAGAGTTTTGTGGCAAGAAAGAGCATTAAATATAAATTTTACATCAATAGCTAATTTTTCCTTTTTTTTTGCAAATTTTGAATTGTTTCACTTTCCTTGTCGGGGTGCGATTCATCATAGAACTTGATTTAATTTTTTTTACGTGACTTTTTTAACATTGCACGCAAGTCCTACATTTGGAAATTTGCCGGGGGAGGGGAGGGGCACAGGTTTTGTGTTCAATACATTTTATAAGGAAAAAACTACAAAATACGTACAAAAATACCTAGTTTCATTATGTTTGTAAAATCCGGGGGGGGGGGGGGTGGAGATCAATTGATACCCCTGATAGCCCAAATGACGGGCCTGATTGCAAAGCACGTAGCAAATGCTTAATTTTCCCCACTTAATCAAGTTAAATTTGAGCTCATGAACCAACAAAACCCAGACAAAAGGCATTTTTCTGAGATTATATTTCACATACTAAAATATTTGGCACTTACCTTAACTATTCGCCGAAGAGCCAGTATGTAATGCGGACGGTCAAAAACAATTTTTGAAAATCTTTTATTATGCAGGATAATTTTAGTACCTCAGAGCCAGAGGCCAGAACAACTTAGATCCCGCTCTTTTAACCCTGGAAAAAATTGTAAAGGTTTTTTTTTTTAAGAATGACTATCACATGACTCGATGCGGAATAGTGGCCTAAATCTGATATTACTTTCATACTGGTAGCTAATGCTCTGTAAATTGACATTAAAAAAAATGAAAGTAACAGTACGTTCATCAACAGCAATAACGAACCTGGCTCTGTAAAAGGACTCGCGTAAAACGTACAGCAGGTTTTTATCGCTCCATGCAATGCGTACCAGCAGTGAAAATCATACTATTTCACTATACAACTATTTAAGTTTAGTGTTGTCTTTTTGCTAGAAAGAAATCCTTCCTTAGTCAGGAATGCTAATAAGAAAATAGCTTAAAGCAAACTGTATAACCTTTTGCCTTTGCTTACCATGGCCATTGACAAAAATATTTTAAACCTGAACTGGCCATAAGCCCAGGGCTGTGGAGTCGGTGGGGCTCGAAGAGTCGGAGTAGGGCGGATTTTGGGGTAAAGGAGTCGGAGTCTTAGTCGTTAGAAAACAGGCCGACTCCGACTCCGGGCTTCTTTTTTTAATTAATATTCACTGACTCTCCTTGCATTTTTTAACAACTGACTACCAATTGGTTCGATTTACAGAGGCCTAATAAATAATACAAAAATAACTGTCATTAGCAACCAGCTGGCTTGATTGTTTGTCGACCTTTCTGTAATAGATACCTATGCCGTCCCCTAATTTGCTTGTTTTTTAACTCTCTTTAACTAATGGTAGCTCTCAGCAAACGGTTTTGTACCTAACATGTTCCAAGTAATCATTTTCAAAATAAAAATAATAATATATTTTTTGCTGCGGTCTCAGCTATGAAATAGCAAAAGAAATGTATCCTTTGAGCAAGTCAGTGTCCGTAGCTCTGGAGAAAACTTCTGAGGGTGATCGGTAAATTCAAATAAGTGTTGGCGTGAACACATGAATTCAAAAGATCCGATAGTATATACACCTGTTTTTTAAAATCTAAGGACTATATTCTCTGCTTGGTTCTCTCTAAAAAGTATGAAATAAAATAAGAATGTGATTTCTGGTTACAACACTCAATAATTGCAATTAATCTTAAAATCTTCACATTAAAGTTAATTCTGAACCAACCAG
Source organism: Uloborus diversus (assembly GCF_026930045.1). NCBI lineage: Eukaryota > Metazoa > Arthropoda > Arachnida > Araneae > Uloboridae > Uloborus > Uloborus diversus. The sequence goes on from NW_026558962.1 coordinate 62,771, forward strand.
TAAAATTATAATTAAAAATTAAGCATATGTATAGTAAAAGCTATTCGCACAAAGCTGTATACCGCTGCATTTTGTGTAAAATTTGCTAAAGACGTACATGTACTTGTCCTCTTTGCGTAATATAGTGCCCTACGCTCGTTGAAATTTTAAAAATGAAATATAATTTAATTCTGAAAAATTCCCCCAATAAATCGTAAAATATTTGTATTTTTTATAAACTTCAAAATTTACTAGGGATGTCAGCCCCCCCCCCCCCTGAAGAAAAGTTTTTTGACTCACCAAAAAAGCTTTTGTTCTCTTAAGTTACAGCTTTCAAAAATTGAAAGCACTTGATTTGATCAACATCTATTTGTTAAAGATTAAAGGGGAGCAAATTTATCCTTTTCAATTTTTTAGAAAGCCGGATTTTTAAGTAATCTCACTTTTAAAATCGCAGCTATTAGAAAATTTGATCTTCAAATTGAATTTCTAAACATTTTATGCTAGGTTTACAATAAAATACTAATATTTCAATCTCTGTTTAGGGTTTTTTTTCCCGGTCCCATGAGGGGGGGGGGAGAGAATTGAAAATTAATGACTAAACAAATACGGAGTCAGAGTAAGAAGCATCAAAATCCAGGAGTTCGTGTCGACCATTTCCCTTCCTTCTCCGCAGCCCTGTATAGGCCATTACTAAATTGTGAAATTCTGACTGTCACTGCATACGTTGAGTTCCTAATAGCAGACAGTGAAAAAAATATGATTTCTTCACTTCTACTAGTACTTTTTATTATTAATCAGACACTAAAAGTAGACTACATAATATTTACCGAACCAAAAGCCAAAATAAATCCTTTAGCTCTTAATTTATATTAAAACTAATAGAACTTATTCCCAAGTTTGTTGGCATCGTTAAGCACCGTTAGGCTAACATTTGGTGCTTCTGGATCCTTTGAGTTAGTTCATTCTATTTTTATTTGTGTGTGTGTGTGTGTGTGCTCAATTTCGAAGAAAGCTGTTTAGGGAGCTTTGACCCAAGCTAACTCGTGAGATTTGACCCAAAGAATAATTTGATGTTTTTTTTAAAGAATTTTTGTTTTTGAATAGCTATAATATTGTGGTTTAGACCTTAATTATTTGCTTTTATCTAAGCAATAACTTTAATATCGTGAATATGAATTGGTAATTTTGTTTATTTAAAGAATAACTAAAATATTTTGGTCTAATAAATTGTTTTTGTTAGACAAACAATTAAAATACTAATGATCATTAAGCCCAATGATCTGCTTCTTAATACAATAACTGAAACATTGTTTAGGTCTTAGCTGATAAAGTTTTGAATTAGACTTCTGCTTTTCTACTGATTAAAGGGATTAATTTTTAAAAAATCTGTAACACTTCACCTAAAGAGTGAATATTTGTTCATTCGCTTCAAGTAACCCTTAATAGAGCAAAAAATACCATTAAAGCTGGGGTTTTGATTTCAGTATCTATGAGTCTTCTTACATTCACGTGGGGGGTCATGTCTCCCTAGGTATTGGGTCAAGTCTCCCTAGCTCTAGGGACACTTGACCCATTTGCAGACGTGATGAATATAATTTTTTGTACCATTTCTACTTAGAATTATGCTATTATTTTTAGCCATGATGATGCGCAAAATGGCAAACTATGTATATTTTTTTATTTCGTTCTAACTATTCTACAAAAAATAAAATAAATAAATAAATAAAAAAGCAAAAATTGGGTCAAGTCTTACTAGTTTCCCCTACTAGAAATTTTCAGAAGTGGTTAGCCCACATCATCGAGGACGGAGGAAAAAGTGGAAACAGTGCTGTATTGGCTTCTAGTTATACGGCTAGGACTAGGTTTACAGATCCGAATCAAAAACTTCAGATGCGCTGAAGGAATGCATGCTCAATGTCCTCCTAACTAATGTATCACAGACACAACAATCACAGATGTACCCCGGAGATTACGAACAATCGAAGTTTGAAGTTTCCCTCCGTAGCAGTTCTACCATACCACACTCCATAACAAAACTTATTTCGATAGAACCATTTAATTAATAATGGAGTTATTGCTTTTTTCAAAAATAGGGCTTACTTTTCGTCCACCCCGTATTTCATTTACAAAGATCTGCAAAACTAAGTATCATTGTCTGGATGTTTAAACTGTCGGTAACAGGTATGCCCTAATCTAATATTTTTAAAACTTGCATAATCTTCTTATTAACAAAATTATCAATAATTGGATTGTTGATCGTTTTGTTCAACAACCTGTCTTGAAGAAATCCTAAACATCATGTAAGATTTTAAAAAAAACGAATGAATTTTTAAAACATTCTACACTGAAATATTTTGTAATTTTAAACAGGCCATGAAATTGTTAGAAAAGAGATTTCCTGAAATAAAAACATTATGATAAACTTTTTTTTAAGATTTTGAACTACTCAAAAGTATTTGTAACAAAGCTGGCTTTATGTTCGCGTAAAGGGATTTTTTTATACAAAGTTTTTTAAAGAAAGAAAACCTTAACGTAAATTGTTCCGGAAAACAACATAATTAAAGAGCGCGGTTATGTATCTACTAGGTGCAAAAATGACAATTACGGAGTTTATTTTCAAAACGTATTACATCCATTTTTGGAAAAAAAAAATAAAAATTCCGTTTTCAAAATCTCTGATATAAGCCTTATCGACCCATGAATTTCTTTCTTCTAGAAGTGGTTTATATCAATTGTTAAAAAATGCGTAAACATTGGTTTTACCACCTAAACGGTGTATATCCATCCCATATTTCTCGCCAGGTCTTTTACAGCAAAGTGGAACTTGTCCCTTATTTGCCGGTACCCACTCATTCATTTTCATATCAGAAAGGCACTTATACAAATTTGAATTTACCATTTCTAACTCCAAAGTAGTTCACAAATAAAATAGCGGAGCAAAGCGCTGGCTGAGCATTCCTAATCAAGCCTGATACCCGTCCGTATTGGGAGATTGCAGCACCTTGCGACTTGTGCAAGTCTGATATCAGTTAGGCAAGCGCGACTTCAAATTATGATTACTAAATTAATATTAAATAGTCAATATTACTATTCAAATATGATTAATTAATGATTAATTGAAAATTTTTGATTAATTGTGTTAAAAATTATGATCTATTAATACCTATACAATAAAAATGTTGAATATTTTGTTTCAATCTAATACAGTTTATGTCTGAAGAAAATTCGTGTATTTTTGCAAAAGGGATGACACCCATTGTTTTATACCAAAGAGGATCCAAAATAAAATTGGCCATTTAGATCTGGTAAAATTGAGGAAAAATTACTACATTTTTTCCAATAGTCACTTGTTATTCTATGAAAACTTTGTGAGAAATTTGAAATTCTAACAGTTAGTGTTTCTGCGTAAAACGTTTTTTTTTTTTTTTGCCAAAAAAGTATAAAACTGGATATAATCTGTTTTGAAAGTAAACTCCTCAATTACTAACTACACACGATTTTTTGTCTCGTTCCTGAAAGTCTCGTGTGCATCATAACGTGTGTTTCAAAATTTTGCAAAATTTGAAATGGCAATTGAATTTTTATTTATCTTTTGATTTCAAACATAGTTACTTTTAGCTGAGTAATTCATCTTACGAAATTATGAAACGCTTTTAGTAGTAATGTAAACAACTTTTTCAGTCAAGTGTTTTTGAAAGCATTTACGAAACAAATTCTTGCATGACGGAAGAACACATCTTAAAATGGTAATTATTATTTAGTTTAATTTAAACCACAGTGTACTTCGATGTAATTCACGTAATGGGAAACTAAAGTACAGTATAACCTCGATGTAATTATTGTCAAGGGACTGGAAAAAGTTATCGTTAAATCATCATGAAATTGATCGTTAAATCGGGTATCGTTAAATCGAAGTTATACTGTATCCCCCTTCTTCTCCCAGTTGTACATCAAGTAGAACACATTTTTAAGGTTAATTTCTAGTAAAGTATATTCTGGTTCTAAATATAATTGTCAAGATAAACGTTTATCTTTTTTTTTTCTTTCTTTTTTCTTTCTTTTCTTTTTTTTTTTTTTTCTTTTTTTTTTTTTTTTTGCCAATTTTTATTCTCTTTCAACTGTTACCTCAGATAATATTTTAAAATGTTGCGCAAAATAACTCCGATTTGACTCAAAAAGAAACATAGGAGCTCTCGGCACTTAATAGTATCCTTTTCGCTAGTTCATTTCGTCTGTATTCTGGCAAAAAGCATTCAGTACAGAAAACAGTTTGATAAATCACTGCAAATAGTTATACTTTACAAATAGTAATCACCACATGTAATCGAATTATACAATTTAAAAGTTACATAAATAAACTTACACAAAGAGTTAAGGGCCCGTAAAATAATTTTTGCTACTTTTCATGGCGATTTGAAAGTGTAATTTGAAAATGTCTCAAAACTTTCAGACCGGTGAACTTTGACTGAGAGCCGCCGATATAAAGTATTAAAAGTACATGATACAAAAAAAAATGAATTTATTTCGCAAATCTGTACAGTAATTTGGTTTGAAACTATAATGCTTTAGTTACTTATCTTAGACAACCACGGATTTGGTCTTTTCTAGTGACACAAAGACTGGGACAGCAGTTTTTAATCGCACCAAAAATTTCTTGCAACTAATAGCTCCAAAATTTCGACTTAAGTGATTTGTGAAATATTGTTTCCCAATAATGTAAGACTACTATCACGTTATGTATTGTTTAGATTTCAGGGTGAAATAGCACAATTGTTGAAACACATTGTTGCAATTTAAGTTTGGATGAATAAAGAAGTTTTAAATTAATTGATGACCTGAAACGAAGTATTAATGGTTCAACCTTCTCTGAAATAACATTTTTGCATTAATAGGCTAGTGCCAATACCTTTAAAAATGGCAAAAAGTAAAAAAAAGGACATTTTGGCGTGAGATTTTTCGATTGAAAATTACAATGCTTTTTCTATTGTTAAATCAAAAATTGAAGAAAAAATAAACACTTTAAATTTAAAACAGTGTATTGAGACATAAAAAGGTAACTTTTCTCAAAGTTTCGTGAAAAAAAAATCGTTTTTTTTTACGAGAAATAAAAATAAAAATCCAAAAAGTTAGTTTTTTGAATTTTTCGCATGAATTTTGATGTTATGTAAAAAAGTGCAAAGACAAAAGTTGTAGTTCTTTTTATTACCAACAATTTTTTTTCGATAGGATTGGCAGTTTCGGGGCAAATTGTGATAAAACGTTTTCTTCCCTTAACCCCCCTCCTCCCCCCTTCCCGAACTCAGATCGCCCATAAATTATTTTTACTATTAATTTTATTATATTTTCTTACTTTTCCAATCGGCTTCATCCTGTTCTAAATTGTTTTGGTCTCAAACGTTATTGGCACTGGCCTATAAAGAATATTTGAAATAAGAAATATAGTTGATGCTCGATATAAAGATACTTTAATTTACGAAAACTAGCGATTTTAAGAACAGCTCTCTTGTAAAGTAAGAAATAACGTCAAAAAGCACAAATTGCAGATTACTTCAGACACGTGTTTCAGCTTTACAAGGAACATCTTTTCCGAAGCAAAAAATAATAAGCTTATGAATGAAAAGACATCCGATAAAAAACAAGAGCTAGATAAGCAAACAGCTTAAAAGATAAAAATAGCGGATTAACTAAACACCATTCAGAAAATAATAAACCAATAAAGAACCAATAGGAATGCATACAAAGGGTAAGAGCTCTTTCACAGGCACAGTTCAGCCGAAAGAAAGAATTGAAGTAAGTCAAAGATTAAGCCAAAGCTAAAACAAAAAGAAATGTCAATAACCGAGAGTCGCAAGAAGTGAAAAGCTAAATGGAAGGAAAAACATCAGGAAATGAAATAAAATCAAAAAATTTCGAAAAGGAAAAAAAAAAGATAAATAGAAAAAAAAAGGGATAGAAATATCAACCCATGAAAAAAAGTAAAAAATAAACAAAGCAAGATAGATAAAAATGAATGCATAAAAATAATAATAAAAAAAGGAATGCAAAATAGAAAAAAAATGGATGGGGAAAAGACCGTATTAAAGATATGGGAGCCAGACATTGGAAAAATACGGGACTGCTTTAAGATCATTACCTAAGATAGAACTGTTCCTCAAAATATGGAAAAATTCCCAACAGTCAAGATCTGATGAAGTGGGGCATTTTTGGGTAATCTGATAAGAGTTAAAATCAAAAGAGTGATTCGAATCCCAATAATGTTGACAAATACTAGACTTATTTATCTGCTGTTTTTTCACATAATTTTGATGATCTTTCAAGCGAAATTTTAAAGCACGCCGAGTCTGTCCAATCTAGACAAGTTTACAACTACAATTAATTTTATAAATTCCACAACAATAGGGTGGTTTCCTTCAGTCTAGGATTTTTTCCTCAATTGTATCAGACCTAAATTGCCAATTTTATTTCGGATATATTCCTTTTTGGTGTAAAACAGTGAATATCATCCCTTTTGCAAAAAAAAAAAGAAAGAAAAAGAAACACGCATTTTCTTTAGAAATAAACTTTAAAATTGAAAAAAAATATCCGACATTTTTTATTTTTTTATTTATTTATTTATTTTTTTTTACTCTACTTTATTCCTTCCTACTTACTTTATTCTTTTCATTGAAAATTTCAAAAAAAAAAAAAAGGACCTTCGATCTAATTAAGTATGAACAATGAAACCACCCAAGCCGGTTCAAGTAATAACGTATTGTATATATAGGTATTATTAGATCACAATTTTTCAATTAATCACAATTTAATCATTAATTAATCATAATTTAATAGTAATATCAATTATTTAATATTAATATAGTAATCACAATTTGAGGTCACGCTTGCCTAACTGATAACAGATTTGCATAAGGTGCAAGGTGCAGCGATCTCTTAATCGTGGCCCACGGGTGAATTCAGATTTGGATATGTGCTCTTTTGATATGAAAGTGAATGAGTGGATACCGGCAAATAAGGGATAAGTTCCACTTTGCTGTAAATGACTTGGCGAGAAATAAGGGGACGGATATACACCGTTTTGGTGGTAAAACCAATATTTTCGCATTTTTTACCGTAGATATAAACCACTTCAAGAAGAACGAAATTCATGGATCGATAGGGCTTATACTACAGGGGAAGGGAAAAAAATGTTTTTTTCCAAATGTGGATATAATCCGTTTTGAAAATAAACTCTTCATTTTTGATTTAGAGGATGAGACGATAGTCTATGAGGAGGTAAAGACACAGCAAAAGGTTTGCGATGAACAGTAGTTTCAAAACCACTTTCAATACGAGAAACAAGTACATCAAGAAATGAAATGTAATTATCCCGTTCTTTCTCACAAGAAAATTGAATATGAGGATCAACGGAGTTTAAAATAGGTAAAACCTCCTCACTTTCAAACTGATTCTGGTTCATTAGAACAAACTAATCATCAACATACCGAACATAAAATTGAAACTGCAGTTTTTGGAACAGCTTAACCTCTACAACACAGGATGCAAACACAGTTTTTTTTTTTTTTTTTTTTTTTTTTTTTTTTTTTTGTGGAGGGTGGGGAGTTGTAAAAAAAAAAAAACACCCAGAAAAGCCTGGGTCAATGGGTTTTTTAAAAAACAGCTGGAGTTTTTGCCAACCCTAAGAGATTCAGGGGAGCACTGCGCACCCCCAGAAGTTTTCGAAATCCATATAATGCGATTGTAGGGTAGGGTACTCCCCCGGAAAATTTTCGAAAATAGCTTTCAATGATCTTTGATAATGTTAGTGGGATGAGGAGTTAAGAAGCCCTTCTTCAGTAATTTTCCGAAATTGGAATTCCAGAAATGCAATTATAACTGATCTTCAAAGATGCTATGGACAAGTTTTAGCGATCTTAAGGGGAGGGGAAGTTTGGAGACCTCCTAAGTCTTTCCAAATTTAAGTCCTTAAAACGAAACTATAAACACTTTAATGATGAAGAGGGGGCGTTTCTCGAGAGTTTGGGGGAGGAGTAGCGCCCTTTCTGAAGCTTTTCGAAATTGAAGTTCTAATTCGAAGTTCATTTTAATGTCGAAAGGCGATGAGGCTCAGGAACTCTTCCTAGGAATTCTTTCAGAATCAAGGTTTCAAGAATGCGCTTCTAGACTACCTTTGATTTGATGACGTGAAATAAAAGGATAAGATTCGAAGACCTCCCCTCCTCTCTTCTCCTTTCCTGTGCTACATCCCTATTTTTTTTCTTTAATAAAATACTGATAAAAACGTTGTCGAAAACCTTCCCCAGTATTTTTTTCCAAAACCGTTTCAGTGAGCTTTGGTTTTTTTCATCATGGAATTCTCTAATTTCCAGCCCACTATTTTTATTCGTTTGAAATACAAGTCTTTGCCGCTCCAATAGAAAAACAAAAACTTAACATTTTGTACTGCTATGGTACTTTTCAGTGATACCTTAGGTTTTGTTCACTTGATTTTATTTTAGATATCATGCAACCTGAATCTTTGAATTTTTGATGCAGGGGAATGTGGGGCAAAGTGAAATGATTAAGATGAATAAGTTTTTTCAAAATTAACAAATCGAGAATTTGTTTTGAAAAACTACAGTACGTAAAGAAAGAACATTCTATTAATAAAACTTGCGTTGCAACAGTATTTTCTATTTTTGGCAGTAAATTAGAGTCTTCAAAAAAAGATGGAAAAGTTTCACTTTTTTTTCATGGGACAAAGTGAAAAATAAAATATTTTTCTAATGAAATATTTTCTATTCGATTATAAAACATATTTTTGATTAAAAGAATCAGTAAATAAAATGTTTAATCAATAAAGGAAAAGATAATAAAACGATAAATGAATAATTAAATGAATATATCGACATGCCTATAACAAAATTGTCTTACCTTGAAATCCATGTAAACAAATGGCTAATTATCGGAACTTGTTTTCCTAATTAGTCGAGGCGAAACCCCCTGCTTTTAGTTTTAGGTTTGAGCTCTAGTTTATTGGTTTTAGTTTAGCAAGTGGTGCTTTTGCCCATTGTTACTCTATATTGCATGTACTGGAGCTTAAACATTCTCTTTTAGTTCATAGTTAAAATTTTGGTCTTTTGACCATAATTAATGAATCCTCCACGGCTGATGAGCTCTGGATTCACTCTTTATCTTTTCCTACTTAATAGCTGTCTGCATTTTTTCTTTTTATCATCATTAATTATTTATAATTTGTTTAATATTTGAAATTCTGTTTGCTTAATTTTATATTTACTTGGCTTTTTAGTTTTGCTGCGTTGCGCATCTATGGGCTTTTGGTGTGGTCTTTTCAATATTTTTCACTTTCATTATATATATATATATATATATATATATATATATATATATATATATATATATATATATATATATATATATATATATATATATATATATATATATATATATATATATATATATATATATATATATATATATATATATATATATAACTGAATTACTAAGGGAAGGAATGTAAATGAATTAATAAAAATGAAAACGTAACTGATTTTTATTAAATGATTGAGTGAGTAAATGAAACAAGCTATTTCACTTTGCCCCATCCACTTTGCCCCGTATGTACTTGACTAGCTCTACAATTTACTTAAAATAAAAATAAGCTTAATATTAAATAAATTAATACTGAATTTAATATTAAGAGGTCTCAATTAATGTTTAAAATGTTAATAACAAGAACTTTAACATTTTATAGTAACAAAAATAACTTTTGACTTGCTACAAAATTTATTATTACAATTACACTTATTACAATAGTTATGCTATTGTACTTGACTTATTACAATATGAGTATCATTTTTTTAAAAATTGCCTCTATTATCAAATGCTTTAATCTTCGGCGGAATTTTTTCCTAACTGGAATACAGTCGACTCCCGCTACAACGCGTTTTGACTTACGCGAAATGGCTATAACGTGAGTTTTTCTCAAGTAACGAATATTAGAACTAACGCGAATTCCTCGACACCAACACGCCATATTTCGGAAAGGAATAGTGGTGCTAAGTGTCGGCTTTGCTATTGACTACTAAATATTAGTTCCGTGAATGTATTTTTTTCTTATCACTAACTGCGCAACTTCCCACACTGCACTAGTCTAAACATCGCTTTGTTAGTGTGTATAAATAACCACTCCACATTTTTCATTTATTCTTATAAATTCTAAAATAAAAGGTGAAGAAATACTGTGGTATCAATTTTTTTATGTAAAAAGTGAAGATGGAAAGCAAAGCAGAAAGTTTTTGACAAGGTAAAGATTCTTGATTACTCTTGAACAACTAAAAAATGGATCGAAGGAATCACATCAACTAGGTATGAGTGAGGTTTCCTTACGTACAATTAAAAGTCAGGAAAAGGCAATCCCTAAAAGTCAAGAACTTCGTTTTAACATAAAGCTAGGTCTAAGCAACATGCAAACATTATGAAGGGGGGGGGGAGAGATTAGCACGAGGTTTGAAGGGAAACCAGAGCATCAGTACGAAAGGAAAGTAGTGTTACGACAGATGTGAAAACATTATAAAAGTAAAGGCGAAGCAACTGTATTTAAAAATATATTAGAATAACGATCTGATTATGCAGTATAAATCATCATCTTCAATTTTTAAGTAACAAATATAACTATTTTATCTACTGAATAATAATATTACAGTGCAGTGCTTTATTATTACTATATACTGTATGTACCGTACCGGTTTGTTTTAGGACGCTCTCTCCCATTGTTCATTGATTTTGTGCATTGTAACAGAATTATACGTTGAATAATGCAGCTTTTTTTTTAAATCATGAAAATTCAGCTCTTCCAGTAAGAAACGGTAATATATAGTGTAAAAATGGTCTAAAACAGTTTGAGGGATGTTTAAAAATGTATGAAATAATTAGGTATGTTAATTTAAAAAATCGTATACACACCCTTTTCCACAACGCGAAATTTCGACTTACGCGAGGGGTCTTGGAATATATCCCTTGCGTAAGTCGAGATTCGACTGTAGACTACATATGGTACTACATACACTCCTGTTTGTGAAAATTGCAACACCACGAAGAACTTACACGAGTGAGCTGAAAAACTGAAGGAAATGTAAAGTAGGGCATAATGGTTAGAATTGCAAACCGGTAGCGCATGCGTATGCTGAGCTGAGCAGCGTCCTCTGAACGGTAGATCGAACCGAATATAAATAGACGGCTTTAGCGAGGCGTGTATGATTATCAGTGGTTATATGCTAGAGTAAACGTTAACTGAATCTTTACTATGCCTCTTCGACGAAAGAAAGCGAAATTTGAGCAAAGTTCAGAGTTTGGACGGGGCAGAATCGTCACCCTCCGTGAAGCTGGATTGTCTTATCGTGCAGTAGCCGTTCGTGTGCAGTGTAACAGCAGCACAATCATGCGTGTTTGGAAGCAGTGGACGGACGAGGGTCGGACAGCTCGAAAAACCGGGAGTGGACCCAAAATGTGGCGTCAGCTCGTGATGACAGACACCTGGTGCGTATGGCGCTGACGAACCGCACAACTTTTTCTAGACAATTGGCAACACAGTTATTCAACAGCTACAGGTGTTTCATTTTGTCCTCCAAGTGAAACGATACCTCTGGGGGTGCTAGTACCAGGTAGCTATTAGCTCTTGCACTAGTTCTAAATTCTCATTAACTGCTCGATCCGGTGATGGTGCTGCCATCTATCGGTATATAAAAACAATGGAGGCAAGGCACTTAGTATGCAGTCCTCGTCATAAATGCAGTTGTAGTCAGTTGTGACTCTTGAATAGAATAGAATAGAATAGATGTTTCATTTTGTGCTTCATCAATTCGGAGACGTCTGCTGCAGCGTAGGCTGCGTGCAAGGATTCCTTTATACAGGATTTCTCTCACGCAAAACCATGGCCACCTGCGGCTACAATGGGTTAATGTGCATAGGAGCTGGCGTGCTGATTGGCAGCAGGTCGTCTTTTCTGACGAATCCCGCTTCAATTTGTGACGTTATGATGAATTCGTGTCAAGCGCTATGCCAGTGAACGGCACATTTCGGAGTGCATTATCGAACGCCACAGTGGACGAACACCCGGAGTTATGGTCTGGGGTGCCATAGCATATCATGGACGATCACAATTGCTACGAATTGTGGGCAATTTGAACAGTACCCGATACATAAACGAAGTTTTACAGACCCAAGCTATTCCTTTCCTTCAAGGATTGCCAGGGGCTGTATTCCAGCAGGATAATGCCCGTCCACATGTCGCCAGGACTGTCAAGCAGCAGGTACAGCTTCTTCCTTGGCCTGCATATTCCCCGGATATGTCACCGATTGAACAAATGTGGGATTTCGTTGGGCTGCGTCTCGCTCGTGATCCTCGTCCTGTTGCTTCGACAGGCGAACTTTGGTTGCTCATACAAACAATATGGAATATTTTTCCGCAGGCAGATATTCAAACTTTGTTTCACTCGATGCCGAGTCGTGTAACAGCTCTTATTGCGGCGCGTGGAGGCCACATAAAGTACTAATTTCTATCTATTTCTATTGTTTGTAAATGCAATCAATTTTGTAGTAATCAAAATGTAATCATTTATTTGTACTCAACTGTGTTTTAAATTTCATTCAACTATGATGCTTCCTTCATGGTGTTGCAATTCTCACAAACAGGAGTGTAGTTGAAATAGTGCCCGATAGGTGGAGCTAAAAGCAGAGTAAATATTTCACCATTTCACTTTGCCCCGCTATTTCAGTTTGCCCCATGTCCCCCACTTTTGTTTTTGTATTTTAAAAAGTAGAACTACAGACATGATTATTCATTACAATTTTAAACCTGTGTTTATTATTTTAAGTATTTTAGCTTTTTTTCTATTTTAAAGATATTTCCGCAGCCCACGTGTGTTTTTCTTTTACGCAGTGATTTTCCGGACAATATTTTTACAAAAAAAAAAAAAAATACATATAAATAAATAGTATAAATTGTTTATGAAATAATAAATAATAGTTATGCATAAAGCCATTATTTATTTAACTGAAGATTGTCATAGGCTTTTACTATAACTTATAGGCTTGCTAGATTTCTGACATGTTCAACCGGGACACCAGAATGCCCCTCCCCTCGACACGCACGCAATGTTGCTGGTATTCAATAGGGTACACATCTTTGGCCAGTTTGTAAAGTGTTTTTAGAGGGTAGTTCATTCTCAATGCTATAAATAAATGGTTACTAATTGCGAACCAAAACCAGGCAGATAAATTTAAACATTTTAATTTGAAACACCTTGGGTAAATACCCAAAATCTGGATATTTTACAAAAAAATACAACAAGTGAATAGGATTTTTTTTTTTTAAATCTAAATATGAAATAATTGGTAAAACTGATACATACCTATGTTTTACACAGTTTATATTATTTTTTATTGAAAGATTTCATGAAATTATGAAAGAAACATATCGTGAAACAAAGAATCTTTCTTTTCAATGTCATAATCTGAGAAGTATAAACAATTCAGTGAACTTCAGGATTTCAAAATCACAATCTAGGTTAGTCATATCCAAACAAGGGCGTATATAAGGGAGGGGTTGAGGGAGCCCGGACCTCCTCCAAAATCTGGGAAAAAATTAAATAAAGGTAGTTATTATTTGGTTTTAGTTAGCTCACAAATAACTTCCGATCTTTCAGCTACAGAAAAATAATAATAATAATAATGATAGGGATAGTTATAATACGTTATATCAAGGATTTCTGAGCTGGGTTGCTCAGGAAGAGGTGTAGGGTGTCGCAGGGCCGATCCTAGGGTGTTGGCCGCCCGTGTGCAAAGACCTAATGTGCCGCCCCTCAAGAGTAATTTGCATATTTTGACTAATCTTTAACGTCTATATAAATCTTTCTTTAAATTTCTATGCCAAGTTCGAATTTTAAAAAAAGGGGGTGGGGGAACAGAAGAATGATCTTATAAAATGGAAGAATTTTTTTATAATAAGAAACTCCTTAGGTACAATTTATAACTTTGAAGCACAAATTCGCAGATTACCATCTGTGAATTTGTGCTTTTTATAAGTTGTTACTTTTCGCATTTTATAATCTTTCTTCGGTGACAGCAGACGGAGGAAGGAGAAGCGTGGGGGGGGAGGGGTCCGGGGTTCAGGGGAGGAGGATGCTCCAAGAAAATTATCGAAATTAGCGTATGAAAAATATTTTTAGTTAATCTTTAGTTGTGTTTGGTTGCAAGGACAAAAGAGTCAAGTATATTCAAGGTACACGGAAATTTTTTTGAAATTGACGTCAAATATCGCAATTTTAGGAACTTTTTCGAGACTTTAGGTGAAAGTAATGTTGCATTTCTTTCCCGAAATTCTTTCAACATTGAAATCAATTTGAAGCTATTTTTTAAGACCGTCGCTTAGGAAGGATCGGCGTTCTTCCCGAAAAATCTCCGAAACTAAAATTTTAAACCCGCAATTTTGGGTTAGCTTTGTTGACGTTGCAAGAGGGAGGGAGATTCAATCGTCTCCCGTCGAAGGATTTCGAAATATAAGTTTAAAACGCAAATTTAGGCCGTCTTTGGTGACGGTAGGGGATCTGGCGGCTATCCTCCAGTGATTTCTCGGCACTATTTTTTCAAAAACCCGTTTTTGGCTAGATTTGAAAGCAAAAGGGGAAACGTGAGAATATTCCGAATCAAAATATTTTTCGGAACTGAAATCCATTATTGGCTATTTTTTGGGAAGAAAGGTTTTGAGAGTTCTTAAGCGGATATTTCTAAAATCGCAATTGTATATTATCTTTGGTAACGTTAACAAAACTGGGAAGCTTCTGCGGATCTTTCGGATAATTTTCAACATTAATATCTGAAAAATATAACTATAGACTTTTGTCCACCTCACCTCGAAGATTGACGGATATGCCCTCTAGCGCCGTAAAAAGTTACATGAGGCAGTTCTCCGGAATTCTTTAGAAATATAAGTCCCAAAATCGTATTTTAAGCATTGTTTGATAACGATGGGACTAAGAGCGGGCGGGGGTTCAGTGTGCCCCCACGAACTGTATTTTTGAAACTGAAGTCAATTTCAGGCTAGTTTAGGCAGGAAGCTGTGGCTCCACGGAACCGTCTAAAAACTAAATTTTCAGGTATAGTGATTGCGTTGGAGAAAAGGGGGATCCGGGGTCTTTCCCCAAAAGTTCTTGAAACTGATGTTTGAAAAACGCAATTTTAGTTTGTTTTTCAATACGTTAAGTGGGAGGGGGTGGAATTAGGGGCTTCTCTAAAGACGCTAATTGAGACTGTCTTTGGTAGTAATAATGTTTGCGAATGGATTTCGGGGTCCTCCGCTGCAAAAATTTCGAAAAATGCCAAAGCAGTTTTATATGACGTTTGATGATAGGTCGTCTGAAAACACGTTTTGGATTTTGGAGCTAACATTTTTAGGCTATGTTTGATTAAGTTAAGGTGGAAAAGGTGAATCAGAGACTTAATTGGGTCCTTAAGATCGATGGTTCAACCAGCGAAATTTTCCGAAAGTAAAGTCCTTGAAACGCAATTTTAAGCCTTCTTTAGTTTCGTCAAGGAGGTCATGGTATCCTTTTGGATCTTCGTTTTGGAGCTACATTTAAATTTGCTCCCCAGGGCAAGGGCCCTGTCCTCCTACCTGATCTGAAACCGGGCAGTTCATTCAAGATTTTAATCAGAAAAATTGTCGTAAAGGAGGAAAAAGTACAACATTTTAGTTCGTCATTCATATATGTTACTCTCAAGGGAGTCGCAATTTTCCACTTTCTCTCCACGCATCCACGATTGTTAAACACAGAGTTTGTTACATAGTTTGCTGTTTGAAATGCTTGCGAGAGTATCAAATCAGTATAGCTTTTTTTTAAATAAATAAAAACCTGTCTTCATTGTTTAGGTCTATAAAAGCTTGGGGAGTAAACATTAGTGGCCGCCCTCGGTGCTCCTTTTAGACGGCACCATTTCATGCTTTAGAAGGGGGCCTTTCCCCTCCCCAATATCGATGCCTGATTACCGGTTCTGTCACAAACTTTGCAACCAAATGAAGCATGTGTGCTAAGAGTAGATATTAATGGACAATGAACCAACAAAATTCTCCCTAACATTATATTTTTCTTATACTATGCTATGCTGTCGGGAAATCGACACATACTTTGACAATTGAACATTTAAAAATGAGCATATTTATTCTACTTATTATAAGTTATCTTGTGAGAAATTCTTGAGGAATTTTGCTGGATTATAAGAACTATATGATGCGGCCTTCGGTCGCCCCTTGCTGTGGCCGCCCTTGTGCGGCGCACACTCTGCACACCTGCTAGGATCGGCCCTGGGGTGTCGCGAAGTGTCCATGGTAACTATAATCCTCATATAAATAATAGCGAATGATCGAGTATTGTAGACGTCATCAACAATGAAACTCGCGCCACGACATGGTATTTTGATATTTTTTGGTAATATTTGACATGCAGGGAAATGCTTTATTTTGACAGGGCTGAACTCGATCCTCTAGCTGGACCGTTTTACTGGTAAGACTCATTTTAGGAGAATGAAGAAACGTAAAAATCGTCGACAATGAAAGCTATCTACTGGAGTTTCGGGTTAATCCACTGGAGTTAGGATTAAAATTTTGACTATTGAAATGTCATCAAACAGGCAATTGCTTCGTTCAAATGTAGAAGCAATTTGCACCCGTCATACCTTGACGGGCGATTTTCTAGTATGTAATAAAACTAGACTGTGTCGTGAGAAAATTTTAATTCTTCAAAGGATGCCGCGAATCGTTAGAGTTTAGGAACCCTCTGCGTTAGAGGGCACCAGTCAATGGTATTCAGAAGTGATCAGGGAATCCGTACCTCTTTCTCAAGAAAAGAACGTGTCTTGGGAAAGTGAAGTAATTAAAAAAAAAAAAAAACAGATGATGTGGGGGAGAAAATCCCAATTCTTTCAAAAAGAAGACTTTAAATTAAAAATGTTTAACAGATGCGTATTATTGCTTAGCAAATTAATTTCCCCTCTGTTTCTTTCACTATAACCCCCTCCCCCCTCTTTTTTTTAGTCTATCTGAAAAGAAGGGTCTTCAAAATGTTTCTCTCATTAACCCTGCAAGAAATTTAAAATAAGTTTTAGTTGTTTGGTTGGAGTAATATTGGAAAATTGATGTCCTAAAAACGCATTAATTTAGGCGTTTTTCGAACAGCAATTTCAAAACATTGCTGGAGGAGAGTCCTAAAACCACCATCCTTACTATACCAAAAATAGTCTGAAATTATGCCTTTTAAGATTTTAATTTTGAAAAATTTCGGAAGGAGATCCTTAACCTCTCCTTAACTCTAAACGACTCCATTCTCTAAAGATAACCTGAAATTGCGTTTTACCTTTCAGGGGAAGATTCTCGAAGTCTTCCTTTCCAAAGATTGCTTAATGTTGGGACAAAATCTGAATTTCTTTTGAAACGAACCTTAAAATAAAAATGTCAAAAGTTGCTGACCATTATTCAGGTAATTATGAACAACAGCGCTTATTTTCTTATTTCTTTCATCCCCCCCCCCTCCCATCCCATTTTTTTCTTTTTCATATTCGGTCTAAAAATAAAAACGTCTTCAAAATGCTACACTTCGCAAGCCCTCTCTCCCCCCCACCCCCACCCCCGAAAAAACCCTATAAGAGCGTCTCAAATCTCGTTTTCAAAGCTTCAATGTCGAAAACTTTCCAGGGGACAATTATTAAACAAATTTTTTTCTAATAGCATCGAAAATCATTCAAGATTGCTTTTCTGGAGCTTCAATTTTGAAATGACCGAATCCCTAACGTTACCAAATGTGGTTCACAATCGCGTTTTTATGACCTCCAATTTCTAACAATTTCTAAACATTTAAGGTGGAAAGTGTTTAAATCTCCCCCCCCCCCTAATATCACTCAATATCTCTTTAAGACTTCGTTTTTTAGGTCTTTGATTTCGAAATAGTTTGGGGGGGAAAGCTCCAGAACCGTCCTGCCCTTAACATCATCGAAATTAGTCTGAAATCATTGAAGCTGCGTTTTTAGAACTTCAATTTCGAAAAAAAGGGAGGAGGGATGATCGATTTAGGTTCTTCTTTTTTTTCTTAATTCAAATCGATCGGAGGCAACTTCAAAAAGCCCCATATCATTTCATTACCCTAACGCCGACAAATATAGCCGAAAATGGCGTTTTTAAAGCTTTAATTTCAAAAAATTTCTAGAGAAGTCCCACAGAATTTTTCCTCCCCGTAGCATCAGCAGACACCGCTTAATAGGCGTTCTTAAACCTAATATTTAACTAGTATGTTGTGGCCATCACGAAACTTTCTTCTATATTTTTCTTTTTTTTTTCTGATCCCTCCCCATGCTTGACGAGGAAGCAATATTCCCAACAAAAACAAAATTACACATGCAAAAACTTGACGACCATCCCAATATTTGAATTATTGATAAAAAAGCAAAGCAAAGAGCGAAAATTGAAAGTTGTTTTAAAAGCCTTGCTTGAATTAATTACAAATATTTTATTTGTTAACAAACATAAGATGGCAACAGTTAAAAATTTTAAATCATTGAGATAATATTTCCGATCATTTCCATACAATTAAAATCACGAGAAATACGCAGACGACAATCTATTACGATTTATCTTTCTTGTTGTTGCATTAATAAAGCTATTTTTATTCGCAAAAAAATAATGATAATTAAACTAAATCAGCACCTCTTGGCGCGATTGGCGCCAAGATTGAACCAAAGCCTGTTTACATATTGATTCACATATATTCCAAATTTCAACCAGAACGTAGCATTACTTCTTGATATAGGGCACTCAGAATGGAAAAAAAGAACGGGCAATTGCGCTACCCCCCTTTTTACTTTCTTCTATATCTAATATATAGAAGAAAGTATTGGATTCGTGCAAATTTTCGAATTTCGAATTTTGACGGATTCGAACGTTTTGAGGTGTGCTGAGTCCATTTCGACCATTTTTACTTTCTTCTATATCTAATATATAGAAGAAAGTATTGGATTCGTGCAAATTTTCGAATTTCGAATTTTGACGGATTCGAACGTTTTGAGGTGTGCTGAGTCCATTTCGACTATTTTTGGAAAATGTCTGTCTGTCTGTGTGTGTGTATGTATGTGTGTGTGTATGTATGTGTGTATGTGTGTGTGTCACGTCTGTGTGTGACCAGTTTTTTGTGGCCGCTCTACAGCAAAAACTACCGCATGAAATCGAACGAAATTTGATACACATATATGCCCCTATGTGAACTTGTGCCCATTGGTTTTTGGCGCGAATTCCTCCAAGGGGGGTGGAGCAATGGGACGTTTTTTGAGTTTTGCGTGACTGCTATTCCCCAGGAAGTAATTGGCGGAATCAGACAAAATTTGGTCCATATGTTGTCCCTAACAGGTACAGATCCTGATTTAATTTTGGTGTCAATAGCTCAAACGGGGGTTGAGTTATAGAACGTTTTTTGCCGTCAATTGTGACTGCTGTATCTCAATAAATAATGAACGTAATCAAACAAAAATTTACCGACAAGTAGCCCTTAGAGGGTATAAGAAATGATTCTATTTTGGTGTCAACAGCTAAAAAGGGGGTGGCGCAATCGAACGTTCTTTTTTTTCCATTGTGAGTGCCATATCTCAAGAAGTAATGCTACGTTCTGGATGAAATTTGGAATAAATATGAATCCATATGTAAACAGGCGTTGGTTTAATTTTGGCGTCAATCGCTCCATGGGGGGCTGATTTTTTTTTTATTTGTGTGAATAAAAATAGCTTTTTAATTGCAACAATAAGAAAGATAAATCGTAACAGACTGTCGTCTGCTTTCAGCTCGTGCTTTTAATTGCATGGAAATGATCCGAAATATTATCTCAATGATTTAAAATTTTTAACTGTTGCCATCTTGTGTCTGTTAACAGATAAATGTTTGTAATTATTTTAAGCTAGGCTTTTAAAATAATTTTCAATTTTCATTCTTTGCTTTGCTTTTGAGATAAATCAGGAATTCGCAACTCCAACGAACTATAGGGGGCACTGCAGTCACTGTCTAATGGCCGACTTAAAAACTAAAACAAACGCATGTGGTAACGAAGAAAATGCTAAAAGTGTTGTGATTTTTGTTGTTATGTATGATTTTTTCGCTTTATTCATTTGAAAAGATTTTTCAAAGTCTTTTGGTTATTCTGACCCATATAGAAAGAGATTAGAAACCAAAAAGTATTACGAAAGTAAACAATTAATGCAGAACACACAGTAAGTTGTTCTGAAGCAGCCATTTTCACGATGTTGAATTCGGAATTCATAAATTTTTGGTTCGCTTCGAACGGCATTTTCATTTTGTACCGTTTTTTCTATACATTAGTACATATTAAGTTCAGTTTCGTGACATTCCCGGCATCTTTGTTGACATTTTTGTCACATAGTGCACATACGTGGCAGACTGTCAAGAGTAACGTTTAACACAAGATAATTTATTTCTATGACTATATGATTGGATATCCAAAGAAATTATGCATAGAATTCATTCGTCATGGAAATGATTTACCTGATATGCGAAATCTTGTCAAGATACATTATTCTTTCACACAATTTTAAAACCATAACCCTATAAACAGATTTTTGGCGAACTTTTATTTTTTATTGTTCAAATTCTTAACGTTCTTTCTGGATTTTTCAATCTGTTCTGCGATAAATATTTTCAAGAAAATTTATTTGCATACTGTCTATTTCAGTAGGATACTGTAGTAACAAAGGTTATTTAACTCATTTATGTGGAATTAGGTTAAGGAAAAGTGTCCAGTCAATGTTGTTAAGTTCGTTTTTTTTTTTTTTCATCGAATTGAAAAACTGATATTTATTCAAATTCACTCAAAACAAAATAAATAAAATGTGTACTCACAGTTTATATATGGTGGTAGTTTTCTTTTCAGTTGATTGACCATTATTTCTTTTTACTTATCGAATTCTGTAATCTTACTATCATTTTATTCCACTCATGATAAAAATTAAAAATGGTTTAACTAAAAACGCGAAATCTCGCCAAGGCTACTTTGCTCGCACTATACTAAAATTATAACCCTAAACAAATTTGGCGAAACCTTTCAGCTGAGAATAAAAGGAATAAAGTAAATTCTTTCTCGGTGAAACATTTTTCATTTTGTTCTACGATAATAAATTCAAGAAAATATTTTGCATACTGTCCATTTCAACTAAATGCTGCTGTAAAATATGATTAGTTAAATTAATTTAAGATTAAAAAAAAACTCATATTCTTACGAATTCATACAAAACAATAAAAAATTTTACCTGGTATAACGTTATCCAATTTTGTTAATCCAGAGTTTTCTTGTTTATGCTTCCACCATTTAATACTTTTTTGAAAGAAATAAGGAAAACTAACATTATTTTGAGAAGCTCGAGAATACTACTAAGGGACGAATTAATTTCTGTAGCTGAAAGCAAACTAAGACACATCGATTGTGTTAATAAATACTCAAAACAAACTGCCTGTGTTTACGTCAACAGACACACGTGGAACGCAACGTGGCAATGTTTTAGTTTCATCGGCAGTTTTGTAAATCACCGCAAGGTAGCGTATTCGAGCGCTGGAGTTCCGAATTGGGATGGTCATCAAGTTTTGGCATGTGTAATTTTGTTTTCGTTGGGAATATTGCTTCCTCGTTAAGCATGGGGAGAGATGAGAATTATAAGAAAGATATAGAAGAAAGTTTCGTGATGGCCACAACATACTAGTTTTTGGAAAATGTCTGTCTGTCTGTGTGTGTGTGTGTATGTGTGTGTGTGTGTGTGTGTGTGTGTGTATGTGTGTCACGTCTGTGTGTGACCAGTTTTTTGTGGCCGCTCTACAACAAAAACTACCGCATGAAATCGAACGAAATTTAGTACACATATGTGCCCCTATGTGAACTTGTGCCCATTAGTTTTTGGCGCGAATTCCTTCAAGGGGGGTGGAGCAATGGGACGTTTTTCGAGTTACGCGTGCTTGCTATTCCTCAGGAAGTAACTGGCGGAATCAAACAAAATTTGGTCCATATGTTGGTATTAACAGGAACAGGTGCTGATTCAATTTTGGTGTCAATAACTCAAACGGGGTTTGAGCTATAGAACGTTTTTGTCGTCAATTGTGACTGCTGTATCTCAAGAAATAATGAACGGAATGAAAGAAAAATTTATCGGCAAGTAGCCCTTAGTGGGTATAAGAACTGATTTTATTTTTGTGTTAACAGCTAAAAAGGGGGTAGCGCAATCACCCGTTCTTTTTTTCCATTTTGAGTGCCCTATCTCAAGAAGTAATGCTACGTTCTGGTTGAAATTTGGAATATATGTGAATCCATATGTAAACAGGCTTTGGTTCAATTTTGACGCCGATCGCTCCAAGAGGTGTTGATTTTTTTTTTTTTTTTTTTTTTTTTTTTTTTTTTTTTTTTTTTTTTTTGCGAATAAAAATATTTTTATTAATGCAACAATAAGAAAGATAAATCGTAATAGATTGTCGTCTGCTTATTTCTCGTGATTTTAATTGCATGGAAATGATAGGAAATATTATCTCAATGATTTAAAATTTTTAACTGTTGCCATCTTATGTTTGTTAACAAATAAAATATTTGTAATTAATTCAAGCAAGGCTTTTAAAATAACTTTCAATTTTCGCTCTTTGCTTTGCTTTTGCAATAATTCAGACATTGGGATGGTCGTCAAGTTTTTTGCATGTGTAATTTTGTTTTTGTTGGGAATATTGCTTCCTCGTCAAGCATGGGGAGGGATCAGAAAAAAAAAAAAAAGAAAAATATAGAAGAAAGTTTCGTGATGGCCACAACATACTAGTTAGCTGATGACACCAAAATAAAATCAGCTTTTATACCCACTAAGGGCTACTTGCCGATAAATTTTTCTTTCATTCCGTTCATTATTTCTTGAGATACAGCAGTCACAATTGACGACAAAAAACGTTCTATAGCTCAAACCCCCGTTTGAGTTATTGACACCAAAATTGAATCAGCACCTGTTCCGTTACTGGCAACTTATGGACTAAATTTTGTTTGATTCCGCCAGTTATTTCCTGAGAAATAGCAAGCACGCGTGACTCAAAAAACGTCCCATTGCTCCACCCTCCTTGGAGGAATTCACGCCAAAAACCAATGGGCACAAGTTCACATAGGGGCACATATGTGTATCAAATTTCGTTCGATTTCATGCGGTAGTTTTTGCTGTAGAGCGGCCACAAAAAAACTGGTCACACACAGACGTGACACACACATACACACACACATACACACACACATACACACACACATACACACACACACCATACACACAGACAGACAGACATTTTCCAAAAATAGTCGAAATGGACTCAGCACACCTCAAAACGTTCAAATCCGTCAAAATTCGAAATTCGAAAATTTGCACGAATCCAATACTTTCTTCTATATATTAGATATAGAAGAAAGTAAAAAGAATTTCCGAAGGAAAAACCCCTGGATCCCCCCCGCACGGGTCATCTAAAGTGAGAACTTTTTAAGAGTGCCCTCTTAAAACTATTCTTCGATCGTGCCACTCTGGGTGACGGAATGAAGCCTCTGAAAAAAATGAAAAGATCAGGACACTGTTTCTCTCCCCCCCCCAAAAAAAATTGAATTTTCAAAAAAAAAAAGTGGGGGAGAGAGCTAATCTTGGTAATTTGGGCCCCCTCCCAAAATAAAAGCATATATACGCCATTGTATCAAAATGAAAAAAAAAAGGAAGCATGAGGGATGTTTTGAATAAACTCAGAAGTTATTAAGATAATGATTTATTTTATTGCTGTTTAAGTGATAACGAGGCAAATATAGAAACAGTTTTCACATTAATAAGCAAAAAAAAAAAAAAATTAAAATATGGTTTTCTGTTGCCTTGCTCATTGGCATTTGCTCCCCGGTACTTCATGATGAAAATTTATTCAAACTATTTTTAACACAACCAATGGGGTCGTTTCCAAAATTTTAAAAGGATTTTTTTCTGAAAGAGCATGCTTAAAAACATAGGATCTGACCATTTTTAAATAATTTGTTTAAGTTCATTATTTTTTTAAAAAAAAATTAAATCGGAGCGCTTTTATTGTTTACGGCTTTTGCCGATGACATCACAAATGATGAAATGCCATTCAGCGGTTTCCATTCACAGTGCAAAATATTTAATTCGCATCTTCACTCACGGGTATTAGCAACGATATGGTTGATAGCAAGCGTAGAGCGCAATATTTAGTTTGCTTCTTGATTATCATAACGTGCAAACGTAGTAGAAAGATGCGACAAAGTGCATCATTTGTGATCGTCATCAAGACCACTTCTTGTTTGAAAAATCGAACATTTAATTTTAAAAAAACTGTTGGGAAAATGAAAGTATTTCTGGGTCCATATTTTTTTTTTATTATTTTATTTTATTTTATTTATTTATTTTTTTTTTTTGCTCATTCTATTCATTTAAATGACTAAAAGTAGTACTTTTGACTGAAGGAAACCACCCCATTAGTGATGTAGGATGGGAAGGTAAATATTTTTTGGGTATTCATTCGAAGGCAGGGTAAACCCCTAGTACAAAGTTTCCCAAACTGTGGTCCGCGGACCCCCAGGGGTCCGCGAGTCCATGCCAGGGGGGTCCGTGGTTTTATCCCGCTAAAACACTAAACATAATTGAGATTGAAGGATGAGTAACGATAATTTAATTTAAAAGGAAAGCACATTTATGAGGAATAAAGAAGTTCTTGTTTAAGTACATGCAGGACGTAGCAAACCCCCCCCCCCGGAAGTAAATACATTACACATTACATTATTAATTTTGTGTACATGACAAAGCTCATATTGTTACAAAATTATATTAAGCAAACATTGAGGCACATTATTACAGCTGGGATATTATACTGCAAATAAAACTTTTGCTCCAATATGTTTAAGACGCATCGTGAAGACACTAAAACGTAGAAAAGTTGGGCTAAATTTAATAGTCAACATTCAAAATTTCAAGTAAGTTTGCAGTCGGTTTTAATAAATATGGAGCACCACTGTTTTATAAATTTGTTGCATAATATAATAATTGAATTGAAAATAGAATTTTACTTCCATAACTCAAAATAACAATGTAAGAAATGAAAACCAGACAAGAGTTACAGAACAATGAATAAATAAATTTAAAGGAAAAAAGCGTAAAAATATATTAGGAAAAAATAGATTTAACTATGTCAAATTATTTATTTATTCATTATTTATTATTTATATATATATATATATATAAATAAATAAATAAAAAATAAATAAATTTATTTATTTATTTTATATATATATATATATATATATATATATATTTTATTTTTTTTTTTTTTTTTTTTTTTGCGCTTGCCGGAGGGAGGGGGGGACCGCGGAGGTCTGAAGTTTGGAAAACTTTGCCTTAGTAATTGCACATTTAAAAAAAAAAAAATCGGTGGTGTCAAAAGGTGATGATTTTCTTTGTAAAACATAAACCGTAAAATGAAAGATTAAAAATATAAAAATTTATATATTATAAATTTTTGATTAAAGGCTTTATGAAATCCTATCAAAAAAAAAAAAACTGTCAGAATTTAGAATGAACTATTCTAAAACTTAAATAGGATGTGTGCTTTTTTTTTTTTTTTTTGTAACAAGTTAAGTTTTTTACTTTTTGTAGAATAGCTTTTTATATCTGAAATTTGGTTGTCAATTGTTTAGGCATATCCAACATATTGTTACAAATCTGTAAATAGTAATTATTGTAGTAACGTAACCTGTAAATAATTTCCCGTAATGAATATACAACCCCTTAACATATGGCTAAAGTATACAACCCCCTATTCTTTTTTTTCTTATTTCATTCACTGATTTTATCAATGAAAGTGTAGTTGTATAACGTTGTAGCCTTTTCTGGAATGTTTGAGAGATTTTCTTTTCGGTATATATAAGCCGTTAGCGATGGATAAACAGTTAGTTTCGATGAGGATTTCGAACTGAGAGTGTGTATTTGCTCTGTTTATAGCGAGGCATTTCGCTGTGTTGTTTTCGTATTTGGAAGTAAATACGTGTGTAAACGTTGAGTTTACGGTGTTGTGTGATAATTGCTTAATTGCTGATGAATAATTTAGCAGTTGTTGAAGATCTTTCCTGTACATAGTGTAAATAAATTTCCTGTGTTTTTATCAAGAACTGTGTCTTCATTTCAAGAAAGTGGAAGTAGCACCGATCCGTTACAATTTGGCGCCCAACGTGGGGCTTCTTCTGGACTTTCTTGGAGTAAGTGTGACTTTGGACATTTTTTTCATAAAGACTTTTTGAATTTGGACTTTATTTTTATGGTGATTACTCGCGCAATGGGATGAACAATTAAAACAACTTCTTGACGCAATCAACTCTGTAAAAATGATATGGGCGACTAACCAAGAACAATTAAAAAATGATATGGCGACTAACCAAGAACAATTAAAAAATGAATTGGCGACTAACCAAGAACAGTTAAATAGTGATTTAACTGCTAAAATTACTACAAGTCAAAATGAAATAAAAAGTGACCTAACGTCGATGAAAACCATGATGGAGAATCAACTAACCGCCATGGGAGATAAAGTTGATGCTCTGGAAGAAAAATTTGATACTGTGGAAGAGCGTATCGCCAATGTGGAAAATAAGTTGGAAGAAGAAGACAAGAAATTTACTTCATTTAAGGAAGAAATAATTAAAGACATGGAACGGAGATTGGCGACCGCGGAAAGCAGTTCTGTTACAGTTTGGCGCTCCCACATCTGTTGCTCGACCGTCCATTAAACTGGCCACATTTGATGGGAAAAGTTCGTGGCAGGTATACAAGACCCAATTCATGATAGTGGCAGAAGTGAACGGATGGGACTCTGCTACCAAGGCCTGCCATCTTGCAGCATCCCTGAGAGGTGAAGCAGCGGGACATTCTTCAGACCCTTCCGGACAGCCAGGCGCCTGGATTTCGCCGCCCCTCACATCTGCGTTGGAGCTTCGCTTCGGTGAGAAGTGCCAGAAAGATTCTTCAGCCGACTCCAGTTGAAGTCCCGTTTCCAGAAAACCGGGGAGGACCCTGCAAGAGCTAGCGGTGGACGTCGACAGACTGTCTCATCTTGCTTTTTGCGACTGTCCTGCGGATGTTCGAGACAAACCTGGCACTCAACTACTACATCGACGGGGTTCGAGATCCGGAAATCCAGAAAGCTCTACGGATGGCGGATGTCAAAGACCTGAGTTCTGCTGTTGTGTATGCGATGAAGTTGGAGGCCGCCCAGCAAGCAACCCGCAAGGATCGCCATTCAATCCGCGGCGTGAAAACTGATGAGCCTGATCCGGTTTCGTCACGCTTTGCTGAACTGGGAAAAGCAAATAAAAGAAATTGCAGGAATCCTCAAAAGGACTTCGGCTCCCAAGTACAAAAATGGACAATCACTTAAGTGCTGGAAATGTGGCGGCGAGGGTCACTTACGAAGAAACTGTGAAGCTCTCCAAGAAACCAGAGGGAAGAGCACCTCTCCCTCCCAGGTCCAGGAAAACTAAGCCATGGCAATCTCGCGGGGCGGAGGTCGCCAAATTGGAATGAGCCCCATCTTAAAGTTTTCCAGATTTCATCGACGAGTGGCGGCAGTAAATGGACTGTTTGTTTACCACATACGTAAACGGGTTTCCCTGCGAACTGATTGTTGACACTGGAGCCAATGTTACAATCATTAGAACAGGATGTGGCTCGTCAATTTGGACTCAACATTCTATGGACGCCGCCCTGCGTTACCCTCCAAACTGTGACAGGTGACAAGATCGAGATTGAAGGTAAAGTAAACTTAGAAATTGTGTTTGGAAATGCCACTTTACCATCATACGGCATTCGTTGCTGCTATCACAGACCCCCTTCATTCTCGGATTGGACTTTTTAAAGAAGTATGACTTCAACCTCCGACTTCAAGACAAATGAGCTGCACTCGATGAGAGAAGACATAGCAGTTTTCTCCCCGCAGAAAGTGATGTAAAATCCGCTCATCAAATAATAGCCCAAAACAGATTTATCGATTCCCTCAAGGTCAGAATCATTAAATACCTGGCTCCATTGAAGAAAGCAATAGTTTTCGATTTGGACTCATTGAATACCCCAACTTAAGCAATAGCCCAAAAGGAGTGCTGGTAGCATCTACGCTGGTGGACCTTTCTAAAGATGTAATTCCTGTGCGAGTCGTCAACGTGAGTGAAAGGCCAAGGAATATCCGGAAAGGTGAAGTGCTGGCAACTTGTACGCCAGTAAACTGCATCATTAGAAGAATCAATTCCCACGAAGACTGTGTCTTCCTGAGTCCTTGACATCGAAGTTAATTGGGAGTGCACCCTTATCGAAAAGATCAAAGAACTGCTGCGGAACAATTGGTGGATGACTTCAAGCATTTGTTTTCATCTACATCGGAGGATGTTGGCCGTACGAATTTAACGCAGCATAGGAATCTACACTGGAGAACACCCCCCCTATTAAACAGCATCCAAGACGACTACCGTTCGCCAAGAAGGAAGAGGTTGAGACCCTCCTGAAAGAGATGAAGGAGAATGATGTAATCGAACCGTCATCCAGTCCTTGGGCCTCTCCCATCGTCTTGGTCCGAAAGAAAGATGGCTCCCACCAGATTTTGTGTCGATTACCGACGGCTGAATGAAATCACCAAGAAAAGACAGCTACCCTCTTCCACGGATAGACGACAACCTTGGACACTCTTTCCGGACACAAGTTGGTTTTCGACCCTGGACTTGAAGACGCGGCTACTGGCAGGTTGAAATACACCCTGACGACCGAGAGAAGACAGCGTTTACAACTGGACAAGGCTTGTGGCAGTTTAAAGTGATGCCCTTCGGCCTCTGCAATGCACCAGCTACGTTCGAGCGTCTTATGGAGACAGTGTTAAGAGGGACTTTCCTACGAATCCTGTCTGGTCTATTTAGACGATATCATCATCGTGGGACGCAGTTTCGAAGAAACATCTGGCAAATCTTAGGAAGGTGCTGCAAAAGCTTAAGGAAGCCAATCTGAAGTTAAGGCCCGTCCAAATGTAATTTGTTCCGCCGGGAAGTGAACTACCTTGGTCACATCATCTCTTCTGAGGGTGTACAAACCGATCCGGAAAAGGTATCCGCGGTCAAGAGTTGGAGTCGTCCCCGAAAACATCCATCAGCTGCGAAGTTTCTCTGGGGCTCTGCACGTACTACAGGAAGTTTGTGAAAGGGTTTTTCCAACATTGCACGACCTTTGCATAAGCTGACGGAGAGCAAGCAAAAGTTTGAATGGTCCAAAGAATACGAAGATGCATTTCTACGACTGAAGGAGGCTTTAACATCAACGCCCTATCCTCCTCGCCTATCCTCAGCCTGAAAAATCCTTCATCCTGGACACTGATGCGAGCAACGAGGGCATCGGAGCTGTTTTATCCCAAGAAATTGACGGAAATGAACATGTCATCGCTTACTGGAGCAAATGCTTATCAAAGTCGGAGCGAAATTACTGCGTCACCAGAAAGGAGTTACTGGCCATAGTGAAAGCTGTAGAACACTTCCATCATTACCTCTACGGCCGAAAATTTCTGCTTCGGACAGATCATGCCTCGTTAACTTGGCTTTTGAACTTCAGGAATCCAGAAGGCCAGATAGCCAGGTGGATACAGCGGCTCCAGGAATATGACATGGAGATCAAGCACCGAAAAGGGTTGTCTCACGGTAATGCAGACGCTTTATCAAGGAGACCCTGTCCTGAGAACTGCAATTATTGTTCCCGAATCGAGAAACAGTATGGAACGACTAGCCCTACTGCCTATCAGGTGACAGTGACTCCAACATCATCAGAACCTGAATCCATGGAGTGATGACCAAGTTCGAAAAGATCAACTCGAAGACCCCCGACATAAAACCAATTTTGGAGTTCATGGAAAGTGACAGTCGACGCGCCTAGCTGGCAGGACGTTTCCATCTTCAGTCCAGCAACAAAAAGATACTGGCTTTATGGAACTCACTCCATTTACGGAACGGCGTACTGTACCGGAAATGGGAATCTGACGGACGGCAAAACATCTAGGTGGGCAGTTACTACTTCCCCGATCAAGGATTTCAGATGTTCTGAAAAGAAATACATAGTAGTGCGACTGGAGGACATTTTGGTGTGTTGAAAACCCTCAATAAAGTTCGGGAGCGCTTCTTTTGGAGCAAGGCGAAGGATGAGCGTGGAGAAGTGGTGCCATTCTTGTGACGCCTGTGCTGCTCGTAAAGGACCGAAGAAGAGAAGCAGAGGGAAGCTACATCTGTACAACGTTGGTAGCTCCTTTCGAACGAATTGGGATCGACATCCTGGGTCCTCTACCAAGAACTGCTGATGGGAACAAATACATTCTTGTTTCCATCGGACTACTTCACCAAATGGCCGGAAGCATATCCCATTCCAGATCAAGAGGCTACCACCGTAGCAGAGACTCTAGTCCAACATTGGATCTCGAGATACGGACACACCTTTGCAGATTCATTCCGATCAAGGGAGGAATTTCAGCTCTGCTGTGTTTAAGGGCCTATGTCAAATTCTCGGAATTGAGAAAACTAGGACAACACCACTACAACCCACAATCGGACGGCATGGTGGAGAGATTTAACCGCACAATCCTGAATAATCTCTCACTTATGGTCTCCAGAAATCAACAGGATTGGGACAAGAAGCTACCTTTGTTCCTGCTGGCCTACCGCAGTGCTGTCCACGAGACTACCGGATATGCCCCATCTCAGATGCTCTTCGGACGAGAGCTTCGGCTACCTTGTGATCTCGGTCTTCGGTCGTCCTCCGGATGCGCCTTCATCGCCTGAGGTGTACATCCAGGATCTCCAGGCCCGGTTGGAAGACGTTCATAACTTCGCACGAGAGCGAATCAACATCGCGGCAGAGAAGATGAAGACCCGATACGACACAAGGTCTACTGGACATGAATTCAACGAAGGCGACAAGGTTTGGTTATGGAATCCCATCCGACGGAAAGGGTCTGTCACCCAAATTGCAGTCGCATTGGGATGGACCCTACAAAGTCCTTAAACGACTAAATGACGTCGTAGTGAGGATCCAAAAATCACCTAATGCAAAACCTAGGGTGTACATTATGATCGGTTAGCCACATACTATGGCCATAGATCATGAGTATTACGTAAACAACCATGGTTGATAACATAAAAGTTGTAGATAATTAATTTTTGCTTTTAATGTTTAGTAATATTTCATGTTATTATTGTGTATCCTTTGTACTATTGGTTATTATTTAATGTGTGTAATTGTGAACTTGTGATAGAAGTTTGGCACCCCTTTCTGGGGATTGTACTGCCCGGGACGTGCAGTCCTTAGGAAGGGGGCAATGTTACAAATCCTGTAAATAGTAATTATTGTAGTAACGTAAACCTGTAAATAATTTCCCGTAATGAATATACAACCCCTTAACATATGGCTAAAGTATACAACCCCCTATTCTTTTTTTTCTTATTTCATTCACTGATTTTATCAATGAAAGTGTAGTTGTAGAACGTTGTAGCCTTTTCTGGAATGTTTGAGAGATTTCTTTTCGGTATATATAAAGCCGTTAGCGATGGATAAACAGTTAGTTTTCGAATTGAGGATTTCGAACTGAGAGTGTGTATTTGCTCTGTTTATAGCGAGGCATTTCGCTGTGTTGTTTTCGTATTTGGAAGTAAATACGTGTGTAAACGTTGAGTTTACGGTGTTTGTGTGATAATTGCTTAATTGCTGATGAATAATTTAGCAGTTGTTGAAGATCTTTCCTGTACATAGTGTAAATAAATTTCCTGTGTTTTTATCAAGAACTGTGTCTTCATTTCAAGAAAGTGGAAGTAGCACCGAATCCGTTACAATATTTAATGTGAATATCATATTAGATTATTAAGTTGTTTCACACAATAATTCTTTTAATATGTGATCCAAAATACAATTTTTTGGGCAAAAAATTTGTTTTGTATATGGTTGGTTATATGCATAGTGGAATACATACTGAAAAGTATTTTAGCTGAATATAAATTTTTTGAAATAAATACCCGGGTACATACCCATTTTGGGTATTTACCCGGTTATATAATACCCCTGGGTATTTTACCCTTAAAATAAATATCCGGGTATTTTACATCACTAGGTTAGAAAAAACCACTTTGAATGACGTATACTAATTTGAATAATATTTACATTGGTTAGTTTCTGTTTCGATCTTGTTGCAAAGATCTTCACAAAAGCTAATCCAATTACTAGTTAAAACACGTTAGTGTTACCAAATGGGACGTCGACGGGCATTTTCTTTCAGAAGTTTTTAGAAAAGAAACTTTTTTTGTTCTCTTTTTTTCTTTTCATTTTCTCAATTTTTATTATCTTTTAAATTTTTTGAGATTGCAAAAGATTTCTTTCTTCTTTTTTTTCCCCATCAATGAAATGAAATTAGGGACCCCCCATTTCTGCAAGAAGAAAGGCTCACTACCCCCCCCCCCCCCCGGCACGCCTTGTGTACGACGGCACGGCTTGCTGGTTCATAAAAAAAAATGTTCTTCATGTGCGTAGCCTACGAGGATGAAACGCAGATTCTCGTAGGCTACGTCATGTGTGTAGAAATTAAAATGTTGGACGTTTTGCAAAACCATCAACTAGATGGCAGCACAATAAAGATCAACTTTTTAAATGATTCTGAAGAGGAATTTGTCAAGTACAATCACAATCACGTGATATGATTCTCAATTTCAGCGGTAAACGGTACGCTGACGAAACGAAAATAAACGCGCACAACACGAAAACCCATGTTTTCTCGAAAAGTGTGAGTAAGGAATAAAGATCAAAAAGTTTCTAAAGAGTATTGGATTGTGCAGTAACGAGAGCAATGGATGTTGTAACTAGTGATTCATTTTCAGTTTATTGTGGTTTGTGACTGTGATAAACACGAAGTAGGAAAGGAAACATTATCACTCTTCCGTTGAATGGAATATCGGTCGCATAAGTGATAGAATTGCATCGCAAGGCGATTATATTGTAAGCCCGACATTTCATTGTGGCAACCGTTTCTTGGAATCTAAGTATTTATCCGAATGGACCTAAATATATATCATCCTCCTTTCCACACTTGAAAAGACCTGTGCTGTATATAAACATTGTAGATAATTTTTTAACTGGTAAACTGCACCACCTATTTAAAAACCCTTTTTTTAAAACAGAAAAGGAAATACAGTATCTGAGTTTAAATCTGAGAAACACGTGTTCAGTCAAGCATGTAAGCGAGAATTGGTATATGCAGATTATGGTGGCTTCATCAGTCAATTATTGCATGAACAAAATTCGTTGACCATTTGTTTTGATATTCGTATAGAAGAAAATACAATTTCAGGTGTATTAATGAAACAGATGACAAACATTTTCAAAGGTAATACTTCTTTTATTGAAACTGTTGGATTTCTTCTTTTACGACTTTTCTTTTTTGTAAATGCATTGGCGTCAAGGACGGATCCAAGGGATGGAAAATTGAGGTGATCGCCCCTCCCTTGGGGGACTCACTCCAGGTAAATTTTCGATATCGAATTTATAAAAGGCGATTTTAGACCATCTTTGATAAAGTTAGTTCGGGAAGAGAGGTTTTGAGGTTCTCCCCGGAAGTTTTTTAGAATTCATGTTTGAAACATTTTTGATGGACATTTACCAGGATATATAGGACACCAGTATACATAGTAAAGGACATGCAACAGAAAAAAAAAATCAATTGCCCCTTCCTTGACAAATTTCTGGATTCGCGGTTATGGCCTAGCAACATCAAAGCTGAATATGGGCAACTGAATTTTGCGAGGCCCCTGATCAGTTTCTTTCGGACCGTTTGCTCCGGGGAGGCACTTTGGAAGTTTGGGGGGGGGCAGGGCATATTTAAAGGGGCGGGGCACTATAAGAGTTCAGAGGAGGTCAAGGGGCGTAATTAAGTAGTGTAACATGCAGCTCCCCCCCCCCTAAGGAATAAATTCAAAATTACCAACTCTGAATAATTTTATAGCATCAGTTTTTGTAAAGTTACCTTCATGTTTGGCTTGCCCAACCTTCCTGTAATAAATCCCTGTATGTGCCCTCTGGCTCGACAATATGAGTTTTAATAAACACTGCTGGTGCATTATATCATGCCCAAAGAAATGTAACAGTCACATAAGTTTCACAGAAAAAAACGATTAGACCTGGATTATTTGCACTAAAAAATCAAGAAAAAAGGCATGCATATATCCACTAAAAATGCTAAAAGTATTCACTAAACACTAAAAAATATGAGCTAAAAACAAAAAAATATATTTGCTCTTTTTTTTAAAACTTATGTAAAAAAAAGAAGTGATAAAATCTTGTGGAAAAAAGGAGCAATATAGTTTTTAAATTACCTTTTTTATGCATTTATATGCACTAAACGTCAAAAAGGGCGCGAATTAGCATCAAAAATATGCCAAATTTTCAGAAATATCTTTGGAAAGAAAGATGTTTATGACACCATGTTATTTGTCATATAAAAGATAAACTAACACAGGCATTATAGGCATTTCCATTACAGCCCGCTATCCCTTCCCCTCTATACAATGACCCTCATCCAGGAAACTTTTGATTTTCCAACAAGATGTACCATGAGTGTTTACAGAGTATATGTCTTAAGGTTCCAGCAAGGAACTTTCCATCGACAGTGACAAAATGGAAGCCATAGAGGGCTGATCCCCCCGCGCCCCCTTAATGGTTGAGTTCCGAATTTTCTACAATTTCTTTTTTTAAAAAAATCTTTAAAAGTAATGCATTTAAAGTGGAGCATTTTAAGAAAATTTAGAAACTTCTGTTAATGAAGAGCATTTGACGTAACGTTTTTCATTAATAGAGAGATCATGTCAGACTGTAGAAGGCTCAGTTTTTGATACAAGAGAGTTTCCTTCGGGCTCGGATTTTGATCCGAGGCAATATCACTCGGGCTCTCAAAAATGAGCCCGAACTCATCTCTAAAAGAAACACTGCCCCTGATTGTATAACCTAATGTTACATCTGAAGGAACAAGAACTAATACAGTGAAACCTGCATAAGTTGACCACTTACGGTGCAGTATTTTAGCAGTCAACTTACAAAGAGCTTTTTTCTAGATTTCAAGCCCTTTTGGCGGTCATTATAGACAGGCGATCAACTTATAAGGGTGGTTAACTTTACAGGTTTAACTGTATACAGTGAAATACCGTTACAGCCAGTGGCGGCTATTCGGGGGGGGGGGGTATGGTTCTTTTATTTCTCTTATTTGTTAATTAGGGGCAACAACTAGAATTTGTTTTAAAAAAAAATTAGAAATGTTAAAATTTTCAGAACATAATTATTTGGTTTACTTTGTATATTGGTTTACAAAACAATGTTTATCATTTGC
>NW_026558963.1:0-97882 GCF_026930045.1 Uloborus diversus
CAATTTTTCGAGCATGATAACATTTCGCACCAAAAGTAGGGCTGCCAATTCTTTCATAGAGCTAGCTGGAGTCTAGATTACAACTCGGTGTAGTGCTACTCCAATGTAAATTGCTCTCTCGTAATAATAGGTTGCGTTCGACGAACCTCACCGGTCAACCGGTAAGTAACCGGTAAACCGCAGCGTTCTATCATCTATTGGTTACCACACCGGTTACCATTTTTAGCTGTTGATTGGTTGATTGGAGCACGTGATCATTAGTTGTCACGTGATTAGTTAACCGGTTGCTCGCGGTCGTTCTCGTCGAATGCAACCATAATAAATCAAACAATCAAATCTTTTTTTTTAAGTTTCTGTTTACGTTCTTATCATTCTTGTCAGTTGACATGTGGGAACTTACATAGAAAATTTCCTACTTAGATTTTAAACCGTATAAATGTAAGGTAAGTTTATCTTTTATCTGGAGTTGAGGAAAGTTACTTCGAAGGGGAGGTTTTGCATACAGTTTAAATTAAAATATTTCGACTAAATCACACGTTAAACAAAAATATGAATACTTAATTTCAAGTTACACTAAATGTTCTTTAAAATGCACCTTGTTGACGTGATTTTTTTAAAAACTTTCTTCAACTAGTAGGTTTTTATAAACGTTTTCTTCATTTAAAACTGCTTGGACAAAAGAAAAGGACAGGTATAAAATTGAAACGTGTGACACTTAGCTATAAGAAATATTCTTGAGTGATTTATGCTAACTTTTGTTGAAGTTGTCAAACAATCAAGTTTTGTCTTGTGCTAAAAAAATGAATGGGGATATTTTGACAATTGGGAATCTGGCGATCTCTCTTCATTGGAGATAAATCTTTGGAGAAGTAAAGCTCTTTGTTTTCTTATGTTTCCACTTCAGTTGAAAAGTCTCCCCCAAAACGTTCTTGACATTTCTAAGTTTTGAGCGATAGAAAAGGTTGTGATTTAAATCTAGTAGATTTTTTTTTTAATTCTGTTTCAGATTCCCTATTCACATAGGGTTACATTTAATCAGCAGGGTTACCAAAATGAAATTATTTACGCAAAAAATGAGACGACCACACCAGATTCCCAATTATCGAAATATCCCCTTGCTCTAACTTGGATTCTTGGTATCCAAGTTCTGTGATCGGCTTTGTCCTTGAGGTGGCAGATTTAACTTCTGCCCTTACTTTTCTTTATTTTGTCAATATTTTCATGTGTTATCTTGTTATCTATAATTGTGATTGTTTTTTGTATACTTGGAATGAAATTAAAATTTAACTAGCAAAACCTAGTGCTCCCAGTCCTCTGCTCTGAAACTGGATGTTTTCATTAACCCACCATATTTTGTGCCATGAGACTCACTCATGACACCAATACTTACACCAATAAAAAACAAAGCAGGTACATCTTGTATTTTACTTTGTAGGTGAAGAAGCTGCTCTTTCTTGCTTTCTTGTATAATCTTATGAACTTGAGATGTTTTGCAATCAATAGAGTTTATTCGACTGCCACGGGAAACAATTTGCTAGTCAGAATAGTGTGATAGTTTCTCACTAGAGTGGCTCCCAAAAGTCTTCGTACACCTGCGACTTTTAACGAAATATGCCCCAATCCATTGGTTAGAATTAATATTTTGGAATAGGTATTTCATTATAAGATCTATGATCCATTTTTAACAAAACTACGTGAAACATTTTTAAAAAATATTAAAACTTAATTTTTTAAAAATCAAAAACCAAAAAGTGCTGAAAATTTTATCTCACAAAAATCTTTGTACACTTTATAAAATGTCTATATATTATTGAATACGTGAAATACACCTCCAGTTCAGTCATTTCCAGCCGAGGACTGCAGTTTCGTGCTTATTAGCACTCATCAGCCCGGCATAGGAAAGTGACTGAGCTGGAGATGGAAAATTTCTAAAGGAAGCCAAGAGTGCGAAACAAACTGGTGGCTAATACAGAATTAGCAGACCAGATGAGTGACCGCCGCAATGGTTCGGTTCAACTCGAAGATTGAACGCAAGGCAAGGTATATTCAGTAAATTACCGCTCATTAGCCAGGGCTAAAGCAGAAATACGTGAAATACAACGCCAGCTCAGTCATTTCCAGCCGAGAACTGCAGTTTCGTGCTTATTAGCACTCATCAGCCCGGCATAGGAAAGTGACTGAGCTGGAGATGGAAAACCTCTAAAGGAAGCCAAGAGTGCGAAACAAACACGTTTGTTTCTAGTTTGTGTGCTAATAAGCACGAAACTGCAGTCCTCGGCTGGAAATGACTGAGCTGGCATTGTATTTCACGTATTTCTGCTTTAGCCCTGGCTAATGGGCGGTAATTTACTGAATATATAATTGAATAATCTAACTTTTGATTAAGTTATTAATTAGTAGAATATCATACAGTATTCATAGCACCTTTTAAACGTCTGGGAATAGATTTCTTCTTTTTTTTCTTTTTTTTGCGTAATTTCTGAGTAAGTGTTCAACCACACTTGGAGTCTTACTGTTTCTAGCTCTATTTTCATTTTAACGCCCTATTTTCATAGTCTAGACTCCAGATATCTCTAAATACGTTACATTAAGTTCAAATCTGGAGATTGAGGGATTGTTTTCTAAACTTTAGGACACTTTTCGAGGCACTAGATGCAAACTTTGAAAACTGTGTGCTTCTTGTCGTTATCTTGATAAAAAAAACAAAGTTGTTTCCAATAACCAAATTTTTGGCTAAGAGTTCAAAATTGGTTTTTAAAATATTTAAAGGAACAGCATGATTCATTATTTCATCAAAAAATTACAAACTATCAAGTCCTGATGCTGATATGCACCCTCACACTAGAACACCTCCACCGTCCTGATTAACTGGATCCAAATAACTTCTTAAGATTAAGCTCCTAATTTTTTCTTCTACTTACATTTACACAACAATTTAACCAAAAATGTTGAATTAATTTTTATCTGTAAGTAATGCAACATTCACACTGCGTCCGCACATCCGTCACCGAGGTATACTTTTCTCCCTAAAACCAGTTTTCGTCCGGCGTTGCCATGACAGCAAGCCGTATTGTGCAGGACCTGTCAACGTGCCTAGAAGCCAGATATCTGACGGCTCTGACGTCTGTAGGTTTGTTAGTCGCATTTCATTGGTCTCCACGAGAAGAGCGCTTTCTTGCTATTGGATGAGAGTATCGCCGTGTGCTTTACGCGCGTTCGAATGTATGAATGCTTCCCCCTGTTCGGAAAACGTGAGAGTGTCCACTTGATGTGGCGAACGTGATGTGCGGACGCTGTTTGAATGTTGCATAAGACGTGATTCTAAAACGTTTTTAGCTTATTTATCATTGATTTTGTGAAGAAAAGCGTAAGCTTTCTGTTTTTTGCACGACCAAGAAAATTTCTGCGGGAAGAGGTCCCATTTAATCCAGCTAATCAGAGAACTTGGTGAACAATTTTAGGTGAAAATTAAATGTAAAATGTTTCATTTAACTCTGCAGAAACTTTTACAGCACTCAAATGTGTATTTTTCATAAATTTTTTAACTTAAAATCTCCGATCACGCTTTGTCAACTTTGCCGGTTGGCCTTTTCTTTCCTTGTTTTCGGTCCAATTCCTTTCTTTAAAGCATTTTATCAAGCACTTTACTATACAAACAAATAAATTAACTAATTTAGAGACATTTCAAACCAATTTACCACTACTGTGGGGGAAAAAAATCAAAGTTTGAATGGTGTTTGCGGTGTTTTACGAATACCAGCCATTTTACAGTAATAAGCACAATATTAAGGAATAAATAAACAAAAAATTAAAGCCAAATGATTGATAAGGGTCAACACAATGCAAAAATATTAATAAAACGGCATATGATAATTTTAATCATGAATTTATTCGAAAATATTTGTGTGTACGATGACTTTTGTGGCGTGTTATTTCTTTGTCTCTTCGTTTTCTGACCCATTTCAAAAAGAAGATCCGTCAATATTTTGAAACAACCAATGGGTTGTATTTAGAATGACATAGAAATGACATGAAAAAATATTGGACTTCATATTCGAATTCAGTTTCGAGTTATTTTGATTATACTAAAAAATTTCAAAGTGTACGAACACTTTTGGGAGCCACTGTATGTACCTTCTGGTGGAATGTTTTTTTTTTGAAAGTGAGTTCGTTTTTTATTAAGTGTGCTTAGGGGATTTTTCAGAATATGTTTTTATATTTTGTTATATCAAATAATAAGCCAGATATGTTCCTTAATGGACTAAAATAAATCATAAGTTTCAATTTTTTCTTTTTTTTCTTTTTCTTTTTTTTTTTTTTTGTCTCATTATTGTGAAGAAGAACAGTTTATTTAGTTGGGTACAGGATTTAATTTGAGTTCAAAAGTTATTTAGCTAAAAACTAAAATGGAGAAAAAAAAGCTTTAGCAAAATGCTAAAATTTATAATGTTAATGAATATGTTCAATATCTCCTTTGATGCCTTAATGTGTTTCATCTTCAGTTGAAAATTGAATTTCAAATTCAGCATAACGCCTTTTCATAAATATAGCCCTTAATAATAAGAAGTTTTAAATAATAATAACATGTATCATTGAAAGAGTACAGCGTTGATTTTTAAAATAGTACAAGTCCCATCCCCATATATTATTGGAGCATAATGCCCATTCAGACCAAGTATTGTTAAACTTCATTCTAAAAAATCTTAGCTATAATTAATATTCATTTTCAGAGCATAAATTTTATGGAATTTTGTTTCATGAGAAAAAAACGGTTATCGTGTAATCTGCGATGTCATACAGTGTTTATCCAAAAAGTTTTTTTTAAAAATTAATCACTGTGCAAAAAAATGTGTGATGCATTTACCATCAAACTTATGCAAATACCAGCATAGTTAAAAAAAAAAGTTCAGCAGAATACTGCATGCTGAACTTTTTTTTTTTCCAGCCTTTTTTTTTAAGTTTTACCTTTAAGTAATTTAAAGTTAAATATGTCTCAATTAAATAAACATACCTGTTGTATCATTTGAAAGAATATTCAAGTCTTTTTGTTGGTGTTGGTGTACTGATAGTTTTATACATATTTTTTATTGTTTATTTTATGTCGTGATGAATTGTTAATTTTTCACTTATTCAGCAAATATTTATTCATTGGGACATCAATGCAACTTGAAGCCAAACTAGTTACAAAGGAAAAACCAAGTAGCAAAATAATACAAAATACCGCTGTGTGTGCATGTGAAATCGAAATGACGCAATCACAGCCTTCTCCAGAGAAAGCTCCTAGTTCAACCAATCAAATGCTTTCTTGAAACCTATCCTCCCTGCACACTAGTGATGTTCCAGATATCCGTATCCTTAACCGCGGACATCCGAGGGAAAATAATGATCTGTACCCGTATTCGTATCCGTTACTTTTTTGACTTTTCTATTCTCAAAATTCTTAAATATTTGAATAAAAGACTCTTAAATTACGTTTAAATTAGGTTTTATTCCCGATTTAAATAAAAAGGTATCATTTCAGAAGCCAATTCGTACCCTGCATCGCAAAATGGAAGGGGTGATAAGTTTTAGTGTTTCTTGGTGTCTTTTTGTGGCATTGAAGCTCCTAAACAGATGAACCGATTTTGATAGCACTTTTTTCGTTCAAAAGGTGCCTGGATCGAAAGTGTTTTTAGCTTGGCCTCGTTTTTGTAGAACTTTAACTATCGGAGATATTAACTAAAAACCGGCTAGACATTTTTCAGAATTATGATAGTAAAAACTTACCCATACGTTAAAAATATTGGCCCTAATTGAAAGAACGAAATTTTCTGTGTTTGATATTTGTTTGGAACTTTTGAGCTATATACAGTAGGAGCTGTAATCTTGTTAAGTAAACTTTAAATGTAGTTCTAAGTCTTTGTACGCATGATTGGTAGTGACTTCATAGTCGGAAGACAAATAGAAAAAGCTCAATGATTTAAAATTTCTATCTGTTGTCAGTTCATATTTGTTAACAATGTGTTCTGACCCGCGAAATTCATCTTTATGAGATCTTCCTTCTGGGACATGTCTTTTTTTTTTTAATTTTTAATTTAATGTTAGTTTTTGTTATTGATTTGGGATTTTAAATTCTCTATTTATTGTTTGTAAAGTGGTTCCCGCCTCTGTTATTTCGTTGGTCAGAATAAGTTGAGTGAATGGGTCAGTGCTGCATTTATGCTGAAATAAAATGAGAAAAATTATTTCTAACCTGTCTAGTAGCAGCTTCGCACTCTTTCTCCTGTATCCTGTATGTTATATTCATATTCTAAGCATCAATGCAGAACTGACCCATTCCTTCCAACTCTCCCTCAATTTTAGCAGATATGTCTTTAAAGAGTAAATCATAGTCTTGATTATATTTTCACCGTAGATGACATTTTTTGATGAAACAGTGCCATTACCCTGACAAAAATACCTTTCGTAACAAATTTTACACTTGGATAGATGAATCGGGTCTAAAAATTTTGAGATCCGTATCCGTGGATCTTGACGCTAATGATCCGTCTCCACAGATCTATTTTTTTAACGATCCGGCACATCACTACTGCACACACAGGCAGACTGCTCACCCCCCACCCCCAAGGCGCATTGGAGAACTCACTTAATTTGTTTCTGCCCTTCCCCCTTTTCATTCTTCCCTTCCAGGAAGAAGAGAGAGAAAAAAAAGAGCTTTTGGTTTATATTTGCTCTGTTTGTATCCCTTCCCTTCCATCCATCCTGGCATTGTTAAATATCTTCACTGCAACTTTTTTTTTTCTTTCTCTCTCTCTCTCTCTCTCTTTTTATGGGTGTGTATGACATTTAGCAAAATGCTTGATCAAAAAAGGCCTTGCTTGATTTTCGCAATTGGGGAAAGTCTTTTCGCATTTTGAGAAAAATCCGAGAGCTGCCAGCTACCGATCATATCTTTTCTGGTTTTGAAAAAAAAGTTTGCATAATAGATTTTTTATTTTTTCTTTTTTTTTTTTAAATTTGTTTCATAAGGAATACTTTGTGCCCTACAATTAAAAAGTACCTTGAGTTGCTTCTAGGGATAAGAATTGTTGAAAGAAGAAAAAAGTGGAATCTTTGGAGAAAAATTGTTTTTTTTTTTTTTTTTTTTTTTTTTTTTTTTTTTTTTTTAAGAGTTTATTTTCACTGGGGAAAAATTGAAAGTTTTGTAATTTCTTGCAAAAAATTATGTATTTAGAAATTTATAATGCTTAGTATATTCCATTTTTTTTTTTTTTTAATATTTTTATGTTCAATACAGTCATAGGTTTGGATTTAAAAAATAAGCCTTTTGGGCTGGTAAAACTGAGGTTGCTGTTGCCTGTGAATCCAGAGCAGTCCTCTAGTGTTATTACTTATGTTGTCAGAGTGAATTTTATGAGCAAGTTGGTAATTTACAAGGCAGTGGTGGAAGGTTATGAACAGCTACCATGAGGTCAGCTGGTGTTTCATGTTCATTTGAATTTAATAAGGCTTTAGTTCTAAAAATAAAGAACTTTTGCAAATTTTGAAGAAAAAAATGAAATTTTTGTCTATTAGTCAACCTTTCTTCATCCTGTCTGTTGCTGGGTATTATCAGATTTTTCGGTGTCTGTTACTGGGGGGACTTGGACCTTTTTTCGAAATTGATCAAATAAAAATCTTATTAAATAATTCCTAAATAGTTCAAAAAATGATTAATTAACTGATTCAGAGGATCCAGAAGCAGCCAAAGGTTAGATGAGATGTTGTTGTGTTAGAGAAAAATAGTTTTCAAAGTTCATTAAAAGGCTCAGAAAATTGTGAGCAATGTCTTAAGCATGTCTGACTGGTGTTGTTTTAATATATTTTTATGCATTACTGTGAAATAACTAAAAAATATATTACTTAACTGTTATTT
The DNA here is from genome assembly GCF_026930045.1 of Uloborus diversus. Classification (NCBI taxonomy): domain Eukaryota; kingdom Metazoa; phylum Arthropoda; class Arachnida; order Araneae; family Uloboridae; genus Uloborus; species Uloborus diversus. The sequence continues at coordinate 7,895 of NW_026558963.1, forward strand.
TGGATAAGGTTATTGCAAATGAAAAATAAAATTATTGATAGAACTTTTGTTATTTGAAGAAAAAGCTTTAACTTTTTTTTTTTTTTTAAGGGGAAACTTTTTTAAAAAATTGTTTTAACCAGATGAAATTTTGAAAAAATAAACCTCTTTTACATTCAAAAAAAGAGTTAACTAATATTAACAAGCATTTTGTAAAGTAACACATGCTGAGAAAAGTTACTTTTTAATAAGTCATGTTTTCATAAAGAAGTTCAACCTCCCGAGGCAATGAGACCAAGCCTTCCATAATGTACAACAGTGTGGGAAATAAGTGTTTTGTTTTGAGGAGCAGAACAACTTCTCACATTCTGATAGTTATTGGGGAGCAGTTCTGTAAAATTGACAAGCAGCTTTAGGATTATTAGCTAAACTACATTTTTGTCAAGAAAACAAGCAAGTTTTAAGAAACGTAATATTTAATGTGTGTGCATATGAAAAGTTTTAAACAAAGACTTTGATTACAAACTTTTATCACTTTTCTTTTAAATAGAAAAACTGGTGCAATGGGTAGTTCGACAAATGTAAGAATATTTTGGGTGGGAAATTTTCAAAAAGCAGCCACAGTGTGACTAAATTTAAAAAAAAGAGGTCATCTGTCAATCTTTTCTCAGCAGCCACCTCAGAAAATAAATTGATGAATGAGAAAAATATATGTTTCTTACCAAAATAACACATCGTTCAATAAGTCCCGAGACTAACAATGAAAACAACATTTTTTTTTTAAAATCATTTTTATTCGTCAATATAATCTCCTTTTAGAGTGACACAATCTTTCCAGCGCCTTTCCAATATTTCTATTCCATGCTTATAGAAGGATTTCTCCTTTGCCTCAAAATAGGCTTCTGTTTCGGCAATGACCTCCTCATTCGAGCCGAATTTTTTTCCCTGGAGCATTTTTTTCAGATCTGCAAAGAGCCAGTAGTCGCTAGGGGCTAAATCTGGCGAATACGGGGGGTGGGGAAGCAAATCAAAGCCCAACTCATTAATTTTTGCCATTGTTTTCATGGACTTGTGGCATGGCGCATTATCCTGACGAAAAAGGATTTTTTTCTTTTTCATATGCGGTCGTTTCGCCGCAATCTCCTCCTTCAAACGTACCAACAAGTCAACATAATAATCGCTATTGATGGATTTGCCTTTTTCCAGGTAGTCAATGAAAATGACGCCATTTGTATCCCAAAAAACAGACGCCAAGACTTTGCCAGCAGACTGCTGCGTTTTTGGACGCTTTGGGCGGCTTTCTCCAGCCATGCGCCACTCAGATGATTGCCGTTTCGACTCCGGAGTGAAATGGTGTATCCACGTTTCATCCATGGTCACGTATCGGCGCAGGAATTTTTTTTTATCGTGATTGAATATCGATAAACAGCTCTCTGAGTCGTCAATTCGTTGCTGTTTTTGCTCCATTGAAAGCAATCGCGGCACTCACTTTGAAAAAACCTTTTTCATGCTCAATTTTTCATGAAGGATTTTAAACACGCTTCCAGATGATATTTGTATCATTTCTGCAATCTCACGGACCTTCACTTTGCGATTTTTCATTACTATTTTTAACGTTTCACTCACATTTTCCGGTGTAACGGCTTCCAATGGCCTACCCGAACGTTCCGCATCATTTGTGTCCGTACGACCACGTTTAAACTCAGCAAACCAACAACAAATCGTTGATTTGGATGGACAGGAGTCCTGGTAATGTTTTTCAAGCCATTGCTGGGCTTCTACGGTGTTTTTACCCATTAAAAAACAATGTTTAATTAACACGCGAAACTCGCTTTTTTCCATTTTTCAAACTAATAACAAAATCACTTTACTCTAACCTCTATAACTCTGCTGTTTGTTGTTCAATCGACGTGAAATTTTTACACGTTTCATGTAAAGGTTATGTCTCTAGGGAAACGTGGCTAGTTTGGTACTACTAGCGCCATCTATGGGTTAGTCTCGGGACTTATTGAACGATGTGTTATAGATGCAGTCTTAGAGAACTAATTTATTAAAAATATATTACTCGTATTAATGTATTTCAGATTTTTTATTTTATCAAAGTAAAAAAAGGCTACTTATGAAACTTACTGCCAACTTCTGGCAATTAAAGAATTTCTCCAGTTTTACCCTGTTGCTAATGCCGCCGGAGCCGACAATCTAAAAAAAAAAAGCTGACAGGGTGATGTGGTTAGACGCTGGTTTCTTACGCCCAGAGCCACAGGTTTGGTCCTGACTCCAGTTGGTGGATTTTCAAGATGCAGAAAGAGACAGCATCCATGTCATATGATTAAGCAGCATGTAATAGATCCCTTGAGTACTCATTTGGCATGAAGTATCTCTTGGAAAAATTTAATTCCTAGTGTTGTTTCGGATCAAATAGTGCCCAGGTGCCTCCATCTAGTGGGGAAACTGGGCATAAAAATTCTCGAGGCAATAGCATCCCACCGATAGTGTGGCCACGTGAAAGAGTGGTTGCTATGCCCGGGGATCACACTAGGCCTGCAAAAGAAAGTGCGTCTACCGCAGCCCCATTAGAAGGGGGGGGGGGACCTGTTGCTATAACTTAGTTGTAATTATGCTGTGCAACCATGGTCCAATAATATTTTTTTTTTGTATTTCTCATTACAGAATGACTGAAAACCAAGTTGAATTTGAATTTCTGTGGTTACCTTACCCGGATGACATTCCAGATGTGAGAGATCATCTAGATTTGCCTGTAGAGGAAATTTTGAAAGATTGTGGCCCGTTAAAAAGATTAAAATCATATGTGAATAAAACGTTTGGTTCTCCCGTATTCATTCACAGTGTTAAGTCAAAAATTGGATTTGATGTAAAGGAAAATGACAAAAAGAAGGACAAAAATGAAAATAATCTTTTTTATACTGAATTTTTCTTTAGCATCAGCTGTAGTATTCAGCTTAAAAGAGATATTCAAGAAAATTATGAAAGTTTAATAAATTTGTTTTGCTGCCTCCGTTGTGATAAATCTTGTCAAGAGCTTTGGCTCAAGTTCAACTACAGCCATATTGTTGAGAGTAAGCTCATTACAAGAGATGAGCTCATCAGTTTGAAAAATTTTGCTTTTGGAAATTTTTGTGGATTGAATACTTTTGTGGAACATTTTTCTGGTACAAGTTCTCTTGATCAGCATAACTATAAAATAACTCAAGTAAAAGTAAAATTCTTGCATGACTACCATCGCATTGAATTATATTTTGTGGTTGGACAAAACATTTCTGTGAAAAAGAGAAACGCTGAATCGCACTGCTTGCACAAGCTAGTAATTCCTTACACTGCCTTACACACCATATTATTATGCAAAACAAAAAAGGAATTGACAGTATATTTCAGGTTGTTATATCCTCCTTTGTTGTATTCTGTTTATCAAAATACTGAGGACGATGAGGACATTGTTAAAAACTACATATCTTACCAAGAACTTAATTCACAAACCAGTTGGTTGAGAACTGTTGATCTTTTCAAGCGCAGTCCCGAAAGCCTCAGAAGGGAGTTTAGCATGAACAGTGTGCTCAAGTTGGAATTTGCGTCTGATAATTATGATCAGGTGATGCAAATTATGTACCACTATCGAAATGTTCATGTATATTTTTCTCCAATGTCTGTTTTGTCAATTCCTAATCAGGAATTAAAAGTCCCGATGGACAATTTTGATTGTTACTATGCACTACAGTGCTTTTTAACTCTCAGTTTTGAGTTAACAGACCAACTCCAAGCAAAGCAAGAAGTTGAGAGTTTCCTAAAATTTTTCAAACAAGAGAGAAATAAAAATCCAAGTATATTATGTGAAGCATTCTATTTAGTTTATTCTGCTGTGTCCCAAGGAGTTACTCTTTGGATTCAATACTCAGTCAAACATTTATTTAATAAGTTTTTGGAGAAAAATTCAAGAACTTCTGCAGATGAATATTCTGAAAAAAATAGCATCCTTCCTAGGAACATCATTCTCATCAAAAGAGGAATTTTTACTCCCACTCATCTGCGCTTGCTACCGCCAAACCCTCAACTCAAAAGTCGAGCCCTGAGGTGCTGCGATCCAGATTTTTTTTTCCGCATATCAATTCGCGATGTCAACTTAAAGCAAATCAATTTTACTTTGACTCAAGGAGGCTTCAAAAATAAATCACAGGTGTGCCAAGCTTTCTTTGTTTCCTTCTTCAAAGTGCCTTTGTTGGCGGGTCTGAAAATAGGAGAAAGAAGTTACAAATATGTGGGAAGCTCCACCAGTCAGTTGAAGGCTCACGGCTTATGGTTCTATGCGAAAGATAAGGCTGGCATGACGGCTTTGGAGCTGAAAGCAAAACTAGGTGACATTAATCAAATTCACGAGGTTGCAAAATACATGGCTCGAAAGGGTCAAACATTTTCACAGGCCATGGGAAATATCCGAGTCCCCCAAGAGTACACTAATGTCAGTTTTCCCGAGGAAGATGTCAAAGGAGGAATCAAAAAATATCTCTCTCTGGAAGACAACTACAAGCGCAAAAAGTATTTGACTGAACTTTTTGTTTTTGATGCTGCTGAAGCAGAAACTCCTGAACCTTATGTTTTCTCTGATGGCATTGGTAGGCTTTCCCCTGAAATAGCTAAAGAGGTAAGATATATTATGTACACAGCTAGATAACATCTATGTTACAATTACTCTGATATTATTTTTTGTGGTATTAATGTTTGCTGAACGATGCATGGATATGCTTCAAAAAAGCTCTCTGATGTGCATTTGCTATTTAAATGCATTTTTTAAATGATTCACCAAACATCCTATGACATGGGCGGATCCAGGGAGGGGGCCATGGCACCCTCTGAGAAAGTTTCAAGTATAGTCAAAATCCCCTCTTCTGAGCAAAAATGCAAAAAAATTCCCTTATAATACATACTAAATCTAACAATAAGGAAAACAATGAGAAGGGGCCATGGCCACCCTGATAAAGTTTTAAAAATAGTTAAAAACTTTTTTTGAGCTAAATATCAAAAAAATCTTTTATTCCTCGAAGTCTAACAAGAAGATAAGAACAATGCCAGGGAGCCATAAAACCACACTAAGGAAGTTTCAAATATAGTTTTTTTAAACCCTCTTTTCCTTGCTTAAATTGAAAAAAAAAAAAAAAAAAACTTCATTGTAATTCATCTGAAGTCTAACAAGAATGGAAACAGTGCCAGAGGTAGAGCATGGCCACCTCACGGAAATTTCAAAAATATCAAGTGTATACCAAATATTTGGGTTCATTTAGCACAATGGGCTCGTCTTGTTAGATGTGTTTACTTCCCCCATGGAAGAAAGAAAAGGGATATGTGTTAGTATGTGGCCGATAAAAAGTTATACATTTAATGATTGTGCATTAAGTTAAAGTTAGATTTAAGTTTTAACCAGACTTTATGCAGTGCCATGTAATTATTCTTCATTCCCTTTTCAGTATGGGACCCTCCAAACCACTCCTCTCGTTAATATTACCAAAGATCGTCTACAAACCATGTTTTTAAAAAATAACTTGTATAAGTTTCCAGGGGAGGGTCTCCCACCTCTCATTTTTGTAAACATCGTTCAAGATGGGCCTACATTTTGTTTTAGTGCTTAAGTTTCAAAATGCTTCCAGGGGAGAACTCCTCTCTCCCTAACATCATTGAAAGTCTTCAAGAATTATGTTTCTGGAGCTTCAATTTCGAAAAACTGCTGGTCCTCAAAAAGTTACTCATGAATCATAGATTGACTACATTTGCAATTTTAAAGAGTTCAATTTTGAAGAAATTTTGGGAGTGGACCTCAGAATCTCTTCAACCCCTAACCTTACCTAAGATATTCTAAAATGTGTTTTTAAGTCTAGAAATTAGTAAAATTTCCTGGGATGGGCTTTTTGATCTCTCCTCCCCTTAACACCACCAAAAATCATCTAAAACAGCCTTTTTAGAGCTTCAATTTCAGGGGGGGGGGGAATACTCCATACCCAGAACTAGATTTAGGGGAGGGTAGGCGGGGCTACTGCTCCGGGGCCTCCACAACAAAGGGGCTCCCACAGTAAAATTTTTACAAAATATCTTAACTTTCACGGGTTGAAAATATCGGATATATACATATATATCAAAATATTCGGATATATATCAAAGTATCGGATATGTTTGAAAATATGATGATCTTTTTGAACCGTGATTAGGGGCCTCCATTCCTACGTTGCCCCGGGGCCTCCACACTTCCAATACCGGCCCTGTCCATACCTCTTCTCCCCTACCATTACCGAAGATAATTAGAATGCATCTTTAAGACTGCAAATTAGAAAAAAATTCTTGGTGTGGGCCCTCGAATTCCTCCTCCACATATCATCACGAAAAGATCGTATTAAACTGCCTTTTTGTCTCTACAATGGCAAAAAAAAAATCCGCCGGAGAAACCCTGACCTGAACCTCCTTCTCTTCTTAACATTATTGGAGATAATGTTTGTGTTTTTAAGATTTCAATTTCGAATAATATGCGGGGGGGGGGGGGGGTCGCACCCGAGCCCTTAATGTTGCCCGAGACAGTTAAAATGCATTTCTAAGATTACAAATCAGAAAAATTTCCTTAGATGGGCCCCCAAATTTCTTCTCCCTCTAACGTCATCAAAGATCGTTTAAAACTGCATTATTAGAGCTACTATTTTGAAAACGAAACCAAAAGAAACGTTAGAGAGAGTAGGTAAAACATTTAAATATTTATGAGAATGAATTTTTGCTCTACCTTATTTGTAGAGCAAAATAGTTTTGATGAAATTTATCAAAATTCTTAATTGAAATTTTCATTCTAGGTTTATAAAGCATTAGATGTGGAAGATGTGCAACCTTCTGCAATGCAAATTCGATATGCAGGTTGCAAAGGCATGCTTGTCGTAGATCCAAGAATGACTGGCAAGAAAATTGTTTTTCGTGAAAGCATGAAAAAGTTTCCGTCAGATGATGATTCCTTGGAGATTCTGAAGTTTAGTGAAAAGCGTATGTTTGATTGCTGGCATCTTTTCTTTTATATAGAAATGCAGATATTCATTTTTTTTTTCCTAGGGATAGCTCTAATTTTTGCTCAGCTAGTAAATCTTGCAAATTTACGAGCTACTTTATCAACTAATGCCTGTTATTTAAAGTGATTATCTAATTTTATTTTATTCTTCAAGTTTTTCTGCACTTCCATAACGTTTTTCTTTTTTAAAGAAATAAGCTGCAGAAATGTCACATTGGTTTATCTCTAGCTATTAAAATTTAGGTCTTAAGTTTACATTGACTTTGATGCTAGAAGATGTTTGAAAAATAAAAACTTAATTGAGCTTGCTTGATAAATTGGCCTATATCATAATATGTCAATGGCAAGTCAAGAAACTCAACATATTCTCAGATTTGCAATAAAAATTGTATTTCAATGACTACCTTAATGTATAACTCTTGTAACCTGCTTATCACTGCCTGTGCCCCCTTCCTTTTAAAATCCTCTTTTGGATATTTTTATGCAAGTTGCTAAAATATTATATTTTATTTTTTAAGGTTGTGCATTTTTGAACCGGCCTTTTATCACCATTCTTGAACAACTGGGTGTCCCAAAAGAAAATTTTGTTGTGCTTCAAAAGAAAATGCTTCAGCATCTAGTCCAGAGCATGTATTATAATGAAGACGCTTGTGAGTTACTGAATCGAAACTCCCTTGCTCGCTTTAATTTTTTGAACATGTTTAATGCTGGAGTACGTTTCATAGAAGACCCCATGTTTAAGAATATGATTTACTCCCTGATACAAAGCCAGTTGGGTAAGTGTTAAATATCTTTGTTTGTTTTTTAAGACAGGCTTATGTTATTATTGACAAATATTGTGTTTAAGTTTAATATAAATTATTCAAAATCATTGCACAAGTTCATGTGCTTCTCATACATCAACAGTTTGCAACAAGTGTAGCAGAAGATAAGATTGGCTATGTCTACCTTTTCTGAGCAAGCAGATAACTTCAAATACAAATCCAGTACTATAACTTACCTATAGACAATATTATTATGCTTATTAAATCATGGTCTGCCCTATGCAACAAAATATTTTACTGTCATTTTTAGTTATGTAGCCTTTGCTTGATCAAAACTTTTCACTATTCCTTTTATTTTTAAAATTCATGCACATTGCGCACTGAGTTTCATCATTTTTTTTCTGCTCACATTGTTATTAAATTGATTATTAAAGCAAAAATGGCAAAACTAGATTTAACAGGTATTTTTCTTTGTATCAACAGAATTGTTTAAAAATCATCTAAACTAGTTTTGGTTGTGGGGAGGGGGATTAAAACAAGTAACTGCATTAAAATATTGTACAAGACTTTTGTGTGTGTGTGTGTATTCCTAGTGTTCTTGCTAGGCCGTTTTTGAAGGGCGCAGCGCCCTGCCCTTTTCCATATCAGCAGAATGCGCCCTGCCCTTCTTTTAGATCGTGAAATGCGCCCCACCCTTTTCAAAAATAAGAAATTGCACCCTATGTTTTTAAAAAGATGCCTCAACCATCGTTTCGACCTGCGGCAATATCGGGGCAATTTTATTTGTCCAGCGATCGTCTTCAAAAACGCCCCATGTCTTATCCTTGTTCCCAGAATTTCACCCTGAAAACAGCCCCATAAACAGAAGGGGAAGCAAATACCTAAGCAAAGAGGGCATGAGATTCTCAGAATTCAAACAGGCTTATCAGTAGGAAACAAAGGCATGTTCTTTTTTCTACTGAGGGTGGGTTTTTGAAAGGTTGTGGGAAGGAGTAGGGTCCTGTGGGAAGGGAGAGATCTTTGTTTCATTCCTTATATAAAGAGACTTGAAGGAATGTTTGCTATTTGGGAGTGTTTGTTAAGGGAGGTTTTACATTTTTTTTTGGGGGGGGGGGGTCATGCAATAAATATACTTTTTGTTTTAGGCTTCAGTCATGTTTTTATTACTATCGCTAAATTTTTGGTAACCTTTGATGAATCTCATTTTGTCCCTCTCCTGATGTGGGAAAATTTGACCCCCTCTTTTGTGAGGTGTAACATAGTTATAGTGAGTTCCTTTTTTTCTCTTAAGTACCAAACAAAGAGTGTTTTTTTTTTCTTTAAGTATTTTTATTTTCAAAAAAATTTTGATTGGAAAATGTCAGGTTTTTGGAGAATCACCAATTTACATTTAAACTAATGTAACTTTCTACCTTAATCCAGCATGCATATCCTCCCCACGGTGTTCCTGCCTTGACGGGGTGGTTAGGCTTGTATTCACCAATGATCCAGAGGGCTAAGCTCGTGGTAGCTTGCTACCGGTAAGTTCTCTCAAGCCAGACAGACTGATGAGCGGGTGCCAGATGGAAAAAAAACACCAACCCGAGCCAAACCGACTTCTTCCTAATATGGCACTCAGATCCCTGAATAACAGAGCCGCATCTCACCTCCTCCTCATGACAATATTTACCCAGATCCTTCATGATGCATCGTCCATTGCACAGACTAATCAGGGATGCGCTTGTAGTTTAATCAGAGGGCCACAAGTGTTAAGTAAATTACGGTCCACATTCCTCACAATCATTGGAAATCCTACAGTGCAAAACTAACGGCTTGACTATCTCCGCAATAAAACTTGATCAACTACTTGACATTGCTATTAAAAGAGGGGCCCAAGTGATAGCTGTTCAGGAAACCAAACTAAAGAAAGTAACTTCATTAAATGTGAAGGGTTTCAACATCAATAGAGCTGATCGTATGTCCAAAGGTGGAGGAGGTCCAGCCTTCTTCATCAGAGATGTCAATTACCAAATGTTGACTTTCCTTCGGATCCAACCTCTGACCTAGAAATCCAGGGTATAAGATTTCTTTGGAGAGACAAATCGCTCAACATAATTAATGTTTATCACCCACCAAATCAAAAACAGCTTCCTGCAAGTCTCTCTAATGTCTTAGACAGAAATACCATTATCTTAGGGGATTTGAACGGCAAACACTCCGCTTGGGGATGTTCCAGTAATAATCTCAGAGGAGTGGAATTACTTCAGTTGATAAATGATACCAAGACGATGATTCTAAATGATGGTTCTCACACCTACAATTCCTATAGCTACGACACCTCCAAAGCACTGGATATTACAATCACGAGCTCAGAAATATTCCCTCAATGTCTGTGGAGTGTTTTGGACACCATTGGAAGTGATCATTTATTGGTACTTATCAAACTCAAACAAAGATAGAAAGTACGTATTATACGTGAAAAGTTCTGGAATTTTGAAAACGCAGACTGGACCTCATTCAAAGATGCAGTAGATAACCATATGGCCTCATCCCTTTACTCAATTGATCTGAATGATAACTGTAAAGACTTCAAGAGCGTCATTCTGGCCAATGCCAGAGCCTTTAATCCTAGAGGCAATTTTAAGCACCACGTTCCCTTCTTCATCCATTACGCTCCAAGCCTAAAACCTCTCTTTGAGAAAACTTCTTTAAAAGTCTTTAGACGACGGCAATAATGGCTCTAGAGCTGAAATTAATAATATAAATGCAGAAATAAAGAAAATATACGCTCAACTGAAGAGAGGTAGATGGAGAGAAATGTGTAGCAATCTTGATTCAAGAACAAGTAATTCTAAACTATGGAAAATCGTTAAGAACATCAATCGAGAACAAGAACAATTTGAGGAAATTAACTCTATTACTAACAATAATGGTCAGGTTTATCCTGACGACAGAGCTGCAGCAAACAGCCTTGCAGCATACTACCACAGAACCAGCAAGCTGGATTTCACAAGAGAAAATAAACCTCTATTTTAAGAAAAGCTAAAAACTTCATTCATGGCTGTAGCAGCTCTGATTTAGGCAATAGTATTTCAACAAAAAACTTCTCAATGCAGGAAATTGCTTTTGGCAACGGCCTTTCTAGACTTAACTAAATCTCTTGGCCCAGACGGAATCTTTGGCCAAATGCTGGAAAACCTCGGCCACCAAGGGAAACAAAGACTATTAGACACCATCAATCTCTCCAGGGGCGCCGACTTGGAAAAACTATTGGGGGTCCCGGATGTCACCGGGGTCTAGGGAGTATGTTAAAGCACGGAGCCCCCCCCCCCCTCCCCCCAAAAAAATTCAGATTTTTGTGCCTTGAAAATGCCAACTTACATATTTTCTGGTGTGTATAATTTATACAAAGAAACATTATGTGACATGGCGTTTTCAAAGTAAAACAATCTAAAAATTGGTACACACATTTTCTGCTTCAATTAGATCATGTCACTTGCCTCAAGTGAGGGACAATTTTACAGTTCCATTTTGTTCGGAGCCGTGCAGTGCCATTGCTAATCTACGGCACTATACAAGGTAGTGCACTTGACTTGCATGGAAAGGCACTCCCAGTGGCACCGATTTATAACAACTATTGGGGGGAGGGTGCCATAACAGGGGCCTTGCCATGGGAAATTTTCTAAATTTGAGATAAAAAATAGTGAGTTTTAAAGTTTTTTAAGCATTTTAGAGTCGTGTGATTAACATTAGAACCCCAAAATCTCGACTCTCGGTAAATCGATACTCTGAAAAACTCGACAAGCCGACACATTTTTTGGCTTTGAAAAAAAAAAGCATGGTATTTTTGTAAAAAGCTAATTTAATTCACAGTAATAATTATGCTTTTAGTCGATTACAGAGCAGTGAATATGTAGCTCTGAAAAGATAGATATGATATTTAAATAAATCTAAACTATCATTAAAAGAATAAAACATAAAAGATTGCTGTCGCACTTTGATTACTATAAGTGAAATAACTAATTTAAGCTTGCTTTGAATAAGGCTCAGAGTTCATTAAATAAAAATAATGTCTCAAAATTAATGCTTTAATAGGGTTTAAAAAGTTAATACAAATTACTTTATTAACTCTAATAATTGAAGAAAACTATCACGCCTTCCATTTGATGTACAAATCAAACCCTGATATATTTTTTCCAGATCAGCAACACTTAGATGAGAGCGCCGCCGGGGACAGACTTCATCCGAAGGTTCGCGCACTTGAACAAATTCTATGAGTGCTCTCAGCACCGTAACACTATCATTATTCACACCACTCGTTTTCAATTAACCTGCTTACTACCGCAATAGTTATTTGTTTTAATTCATTACTGAATGTATTTTACAATGTCACTATCTTCAAACTAGGAAAGTATAAAGTACCAACATAATTTTGTGATTTTAAGAACAATAATATGACAAATAATGTTCTTAAATTATTGAGGGGGCTCTGCCCCCCAAAATAAACTATTGAGGGGCTCGGGTCCCCTCAAGCCCTATGGAGTCGGCGCCACTGAATCTCCCTTTGAAAATTGTACGCCTTCCACTTGATTGGAAAATGGCTACGGTGATCCCCATGAAAAAACCTGGCAAAAAGTCTGAATGCCTGGGGATGTTCGACCTATTGAACTTACTAGCACAGTTTGCAAAATCATGGAGAAAATTGTCTTACATAGAATTCAATACTTTCTAGACAGAACTTAATGCTGTGTGAACAATATGGCTACAGGAGAGGACACAGTACCATCGATCAAGTCCTGTTTTTCTACCAGTATGTCAGAGATGCTCAAAACATAAAACCTACCCATCACACAACTGCGATGCTCTTAGATCTTACGAAAGCATTTGATAGTGTGGAAACATAAATTGATAATCAAGTTGCATGACACCTTCAACATTCGTTGCAACACCTTGACTTGGATCTCAGATTTCCTACAGCACAGGACCATAAAAATAAAATCCAACAGGACCTTTTCTGACTGAGTTAGGCTTAGTCAGGGAGTTCCCCAAGGCACAGTACTCAGCTCAATGCTTTTCTCTCTGTTTTTGGCTGGCATAGAGAAATTACCACCCACAGGGATAGGAGTCGGTATGTTTGCTGATGACATAGTTCTCTGGTGTTCTGAAACCAACTTAATAGATAGAGGGAGAAACCTTAACAACACTCTTCATATTGTCAAACTTTGCTTCAGATTTTAAACTCTGCTTCAATCCAGCGAAATCCATTGTTACATTTTTTACTTCCAACAAAAAATTTTAAAACTACCAACCAAAATTAATAATGAACAATCAAGATTTAGCCTGCAAGAAACATCCTAAGTATTTGGGATATATTTTGGATCCTGAATGGACAAGCAACAAACATATAGAACATATTGTCTCAAAGAGCAGAAAAAGGTTAATTATCCTTAAATTTATAGCTGGTAAGGACTGGGGAGTCGATGCTAACACTCTAAGAGATACGTACATGACATTAGTTAGGCCCCTATTGCAGTAGGGATTCCCTATCTATGGTTGTGCCTCTGCCACCAACTTAGATAAACTAGAAAGGGTACAACTCAGTGCGACACGAATCATTACTGAACTTAAACTCAGCTGCCCTAGAGAGGTGGTTCTTTTTGAGACTGACTTGCAACCACTCCAAACTAGAAGAAAGGCGAACCTTACCAAGTACTTCAATAAACTTTGTAGCTACAGTGAGCGTGAGCAAAATAGAACATTTGCATACTTACATAACTGGAACTACAATCAACGACTAAAGAAGAATAGTCCCTTCAGCCAAGCTAAACTTCTACAGCTGCCTCATAAACAAGTTGAACACTACTCCTTCAAGTACTGTCTCAATCCCTCAAAAGACCTTCCCAGTGTCAAATTTCAATTCAACCTAGCTATTCCAGTCATCAAGAGGGACTTCATTCCTGATCATCTCAGACAGTTGGCCTTAGAGATCATAAATGAGATCCCCAACAATGCTATAAGAATTTACGCGGACGGCAGTAAACTAGATGACTAAGCTGGCAGTGACATTTTCATAGAGAAACCCAGGGGGGGGGTGCTGTCTTTCAGCCTTTGTAACCCTAACTCATTATCGGTCTTCAAAAGTGAATTAATTGCGATTGAGGGAGGTCTTGAAGCTGTTCTTGATGACGATGACTTTGGAAATCTCTGGATCCTTTTGGACAGTAAGAGCTCACTTCAGCACCTATGCAACTGGATTACAATAGGAGATCTAACCAGTATTTCTATCATTCAGAAACTCAAGCTCATTTCCGAGTCCCATGAAACTTATTTTCAATGGACTCCTCCTCATGTAGACATTTTTGGCAATGAGAGAGGGGACAAACTGGCCAAGGAGGGCTGCAACCAGGACACATATAAGCTACCTTTAGTCCTGTTCGAGCATAGGAAAATTTTGGGCCCTCTCATTGGCTTATTCGAGTGTCAATCAAAGCTTCAAAGCTGTGACGCCACTGCAATGTTGATGGTCATCTTTCGCAGTGTTTCTTGTTTGTAATCCGCTAAATACAAATAAGCATTTGCAAATGAGATCTTTAATTGAATGTTACTGACAAAAACAGCATTATTATTTTCAATTAGTTTTATCCTTTGCAAAACAAATGAAAGCTGCCTTTGAGAAACTATGCTTCGAAATAAAAATAGGCGGCGCCATCTTTGTAGCAAAAAATGCATGTTTTACGACATCGTTTTAATTTAAATTTCAGTTACTTTTAAAATAATTCTCCTGGTAAATTATTTTGTTGATGGAAAAGCGAATTCTATGATTTTTCATATTCTTAATTATATTTATTGCAATTTAAACAGCTCTTCTTAAAAAAAGATTACCATTTAAGTTAATAATAAATACTTCTAGTGAATAATTTAATGCATAATAATTTCTAATATAGTTTTCTCTTGTGCCAGTTGATTTCTAACTAATTTCTATTGAATATGAGTTAGCATCCGAGAATAAGACTTCCAATTGAATATTGAGTGAGTCTGGCAAACATATCCTTCTTGTCACATACTAATTTCATTTCTTTTAAAGTACAATAATGCTCTGCTTTAAAAAAAATGTAAAATATCTAATTAAATGAATAAATAGCAAAAAATGGCGCTTTTGAAGAAGGTACTATTGGAGTTCAATTAAACTCATTTGTCAACTAATTCTCAATGTAAGTTTTTTAATTAAACAGCAAATTATTTATTTTATAATAACCTTCATAGTATTTAAAGTTATGTAGGAATAAGTAATTTAAACCCTTGAGTGAAATAATTGAAAATAACATTAAAAAGCAATGTTTCTTAATGTAAAATTATGTATATGTTATTTCAAGTCAAACTTTCAGAAATCGCACCCTTTGACACCTTAAATTCATTTATTATTTTGAAAAGAAAAATATCACACACAGTTGATGAGGCAATTCAAGAGAATTTCGTGCAGCTTCATTTACTATTTAACATAAACACATTTGGGGAAAAAAAAGTTTCACAAAACTCTAAAACTTGAAAATTCAACAATTTTTGAGACAATTTTGAAAATTTTGAAATCAATCTATGACTTTTAATGTATTGTAATAAATGCAACTAAATTTTTTAGACTGGGCCCATGAAGAGATCATTAGCTGCTAAATATTTTCAGCAAAAGTAGCAAAAACCTTCCATCTTCTATCGTCGAAACAAGACCTTTGTGTTTTCATGAATAGTTCTGAAACCATTTGAATGTAATCATTCAAATACACTAAATTATAAAATTGAAATTTATTAAAAAAATTTAAAGTATTAAAAAAAATTTGAATTTAACATCTTGTGAAAATATTTCTTTTTTTGTATCAAACTTAAGTTGTCTTTAAAAAAAGCTGTTTTTACAACTCTGTGTTTCTTGTAGAACTTGAGAAGTTGAAAATTAGGGTGAAAACACTTTCATAATTTGCATTTTTTCCCTTGATGTACATATTTTATCAATAAAAGTGTGTGTGTGTGTGTGTGTAAGTGTTAGAAACTTCTTTGGTTCTGAATCGTTTCGCAACTGTTTTATGAAAATGTAATTTCTCTTCATATGATGTGGAAGAATTATTTTAATAATACTATGTGTTAACGCCTCTGCGTGGGTCCCCGAGCGATAAGGAGCAACGCTTGGGGTCTTGGCTTTGCCAAGCAACCCTAAAGCCCCCATTGTGAGAGGAGCGTGGAAAACCACCCCTCTGAGAAGCACTTCCAACGTTGTAGCGGATGCAGCCATAAGGCTCTCGCTCCCAATCCTTTGCAAGGATACATGCGTATCCTAGTCTTACTTTAATATTATGCTCATACTCTAATTGTAAATAAATTTAATTGTTTGTTGTTTTAACCACGACTCATCAATGCAGTCAACAATCCCAATCCATTATACAGTCCACTGCTGGAAAATTAGTTTTTCCCCCTGAAGCCAGGCGGCTTCACTATGGCTTTCTAGTCCAGTCACATGTATTTGAAAACCAACAGGGAACTAATCGTAATTTATTCATATTAAACTCATGTAAAAATAAAGTAAATATTGTAAAACAGATGTACATAATATATCAGCCAGATACAATATGAAACAATAGATACAGCAACAAGAAAGAAAAGTTATACGATAAACAATTTATTTACTGGCACAAGAGCAAATTATATTAGAAATTAGCATGTATAAAATTATTCACAATACGTATTTGTTATTAACTTAAATGGTAATAATTTCTTTACAAACAGCTGTTTAAATTGCCTTAAATTACATTAAGGATATGAAAAATTGCAAAATTCGCTTTTTAATTAACAAAATAATTTACCGTGGGAATTATGTAAAAATAATTTCAATTCAAATTAAAACCTTGTCGTAAAACATGTATTTTTTGGCTTAAAGATGACACCACCTATTTTTATTTCGAAGCATAGTTCAAAGGCAGCTTTCATTTGTTTTGCAAAGGATGAAATTGATTGGAAATAAGAATTTTGTTTTTGTCAGCAACATTCAATTAAAGATCTCATTTGCAAATGCTTATTTGTATTTAGCTGATTACAAACAAGAAACACGCTGCGAAAGAGGACCATCAACATTGCAGTGGCATCACAGCTTTGAAACTTTGATTGACACTCGAATAAGCCAATGAGAGGGCCTGAAATTTTCCTGTGCCGAAACAGGAGTAAAGGTAGCTTATATGCAACCAGGACTATCCTTCCTCTTCATCACTCACTTATCTTGAACATCAGTCCACAATAAATAATGAAATCTCAAATGCATAGAGCATTTCTCCCTGCATCACTGGTACGCAAGTGAAAAAACATGCTCTTTCTTGACCACTAATTGTGACAGAGCTTCTAGAACTACAATCTCAAGACTACCAAGCGGCCACTTAAAGGTTATGTGGCCGCTTGCTAGTAGTAAAATGAAAAGGGCATTTTTCCAGGGCAATAAAATCTACGAGGTCTGCACTAAGTGTAAAACTGAGCAAACCTCTCCTAAACATATCCTCGACTGTTTGGGACTTTCTAGAGAGGGCATTTATTTGTCTCCCCTTCTTCTTCTGGTTCTCAACTTCCTCAGGGTCAATGGTCTGATGGACCTCGTCTGACTTCGTCAGACTACTGGAACAACAACAACAACGCATAGGGTCTGGTGGGGGAAAGTGGTCAATGGGGTAAAGTGGTCATTCGTGAAATAAATGGCTATAGCTTGGAAATAAATGTTTGACTGAATGTGAAAATTTTATTATAGAGTAGGGAAGTTAGAAACTACATTTTGAATACAAAATTTTATAACTGGCAAAGTTTTATGTGGTGAAAAAAAAATATTTTGTGTGAATATGAAAAGTTTTAAAATCTAAATACCTCTTTTAACTTCCTTGGGAAATTTTGTTTATTAGAATTATAAACAGATTGACTGCATAGGAAGCTTCCTACATGTCTCAAGAACTCTTACTCGTTAGCAGTTAGCTGAATCTCTTTTAGATAATTTTTTAGAACAATTTTAAGTAAGATGGGGTAAAGTGGTCATAATACTAGGCTTAACAAATATTGTTCTTCTAATGCCACTTAATCGTTAAGTATAAGGAAGATATAAATTAAAATAGTAATTTCACTTAATATGTATTGTTTTTACAGTAAACGAGGTTAAATGTACGAGTATATGCATATGCATACGCATATACTCGTGTAGGGACGTATATAGACGTATTCACATAAATGCACCAATAAATACGTATATGAGTATCTGCAAGTATTTTTAATCTATACAGATATACATTCAACTATACACGTACATACTCGCTTATACTCGTATATGTATAAATACTTATATACTCATGTAGACACGAATATACGCGTACGTACTCGAGTATACACTTACATACAAGCATATGATATACAAGTAAACAGGGTGAGTTTAAACTTATAGGCAAATTATTAAAATGTGTTAGAGGGGAAGATAAGAAGCAAGAATCATAAGGAACATGTGGTCACAAACACAATGCTGACGCACTACATGCACGCAAAGCCAGAAACTAATGGATGCAAAACAGGTCACAAATTTATATATTACACAAAGCCAATTTAACACAACATTGTAGGCCTCAAAAAAGTTTTATAGCGATTGATGAAATTCGCGGCCTGCTGCTGGAATACATTTGCGTCGCAATCACAAAGCACTCTCTTGCAATAACGAGACTTTTGAAAAAGTTTCATCTGTCGCTGCGTTTTTGTTGCGATGCTTGTATTAGAGTTACTACAGGCCGTAACTTTTACCAACTGCTCTAAATATTTCTTAAAAACTAAAATGTTGGTTAAAATCATCTTTGTGTAACAAAATTGCGATTTGTTTGCATCCATCAGTTTCTGGCTTTGTGTGCATGTAGTGCGTCAACAAACATAAGTTCCTTATAATTCTTTGCTTCTTATCCTCCCCTTTCACACTCCTTAGATTTTTGCCCAAGAGTTTTTGCTCATTCTGCAGGCACACATGTATATAAGCTTATATACTTGTGTATACATACATGTACTGGTGTATACACGTAAATGTACTTATATACGTCTATATACAACATAATCGTGTTTGCACGTACATACGTATATATTCGTGCTTCACAATATATATATATGTGAGTAGACACGCACTAGATGTAGCCACGAATTAACTCGTTTATACCCGATATGTGCATATATACACTTATATATGTGTGTATATGTCTACTGTGCACGTATATACTCAGGTATGCACGTATGTACTCGATATACAAGAGCATACCGTCATATGATATTCGTTTACACGCGTATATACCCGTACGTACACGTGACACGTATATACACGTGATACGTATATACCCGTGTAGACACGTACACACTACTGTAGGTAATCACGTATGCATGCTTATATATTCGTGTATACACGTATATACTTGAGTAGGCACGTGCATGCATGTATCTGATGCACACATGTATCTACTCATATATGAACGTGTTTACTAATGTTTACACGACACGTATATACTCGTGTATACACACATATGCTTGTTCATATACTTGTAACTTTAAAAATAACCGAAGTATACAAATATTAGGGTTGTTTATAATGGTTTTGCATCTATTTTTTACTATGACCACTTTACCCTATGCTATGACCACTTTCCCCCACCCCATGGGGTAAAGTGGTCATAAATACAAAGGGAAAAGAAAGTGTTATAAAACTACTTAAATCAATATTTATTTTCCTAAAACTCAATGTACTGTGTTCTTTAATAATGCAATGTAAAATAAAAACAAAAAAAGTTTAAATGTTTAAAGAATTTATTGTATCTATTATTCACATAAGTTAAAAACCTATGATTTTATCACCACTTTACCCCACCAGACCCTAGCCTTTGCTATACTTCCAATATTCAAAGTTGTTTTAAAAGCATGTGTTTAATATAAATGACTTGTATTTTACGTTGTGTATTATTTTTTCTGATTATTCCAGTATTGCTAAAGGATAAAGCAAACATCGAATTACCAGTAAATGAAGCTCGTTCCATGTTTGGTGTACTGGATGAAACTTTCACTTTGGAATATGGTCAAATCTTTGTACAATATACGGACTGGGACTCAAATGAAAAGAAGATTCTACAGGGTTTGTCTTTTTTTTTTTTCGTGTAACTATTTTTCAAATGTTCTCAAATTTAAATTATATCCCATTGGATACTTTTATACACTTCTCAACCAGAACCTAATTTCAACCAAAATATGTGCAGGAGCCCTATAGTCCCCACAACTTATTTTTAGGCTTTAATAGCCTGAGTTTTGTCTGAAATGTTAAAATTTGTTTGAAATCAAAAGGAATTGCAAGAGCTCAGTTCATGTGACTTCCTATGCAAACTAAGTCCCGTTTTGAACTGTGCATCTTTTATTGTAGAATAGTTTCAATTTATTTCTATTTATTTTGATGTTTAAATTTTTCACTCAGTTGCAGTGGTAGAAGTGACTGAATAAATTGTGGGGGAATGGCCTAAGTCTTTAGTGAGAAGTAAAAAATTTTACAATTTGATGAAATAGAGGTCATTTATCACTAATTTTTTTTATCTTAATGTAAAAATGATGTTGATTTGGTTTTGAAGAATTTATTTTACTGACTACTAAGGATTAAACAAGAGTATGACATTTGTTGATATGCTGATGATTATTTTAATGAAATATTTGCATAGTTTTTGCTTGGAACTAAAAAAGGGCTTGTACTTTCAAGGAAACCTTATTGTTAGGAAATTCATTTTGTGCTCAAAAAATGAGGGAAAAGTCAGGGAATTTGGCAAGTTTGACCTAAAACGTGGGAAACAGAAGAAATGACCTGGAAAATTGTACACAGAGATATTTCTGTCCTAATCGGCGCATGAAAATCGGAAAAGCTATAAGGAGCCAAAATGAAAAACTTCTCCATGTATCCCTCCCTGAGACCTGAGGTTCAATTTAGAAATGGTGGATGAAAAATTCAGTCCATAGTGGTTTGAATGGATTAAACCTGTTGCTAGTGATCCACACAGAACCTGCTGTAGTCTTGTAATCTTTGTGAAAGAGCATTTTGCCTAGGCAACATGGGAGGACGAGCCATGCTATGAGTAAAAAACATTGGACTATCATTGATAGCAGAAATAAGCAACTTTCTATGCAGATATTGTTTGATTCCAAATCGAACAAAAGTACCAGTGTTTCTTCTGAAGTGTCTGATACACAACAAGACAGCTACAAAAACCCTTGCGTAAGGAAGATGTGCTTACTGCAAAAGTTTTACAGGCATTAAAGATAATGTCTCATTTTTCATATAACAGCTTTAAAAATACTGCAAGTATATTT
This sequence comes from Uloborus diversus, assembly GCF_026930045.1. Lineage (NCBI taxonomy): Eukaryota > Metazoa > Arthropoda > Arachnida > Araneae > Uloboridae > Uloborus > Uloborus diversus. The sequence goes on from NW_026558963.1 coordinate 29,030, forward strand.
CATAACATGTTCCCAGACAGCAATATAGCCAAAAGTATTAGTTTGAAAAGCTCAAAATACGCTTATAATTTTGTGTGTGGATTAGCTCCATATTTTTGCTCCCATATGTCCGCTCCATCAAAGCAGACTCATGAACTAACTGCTATAGGATGAGCCTATATCATTAAAATAAAGTTTCTGGTTCTTCAATGTAAAACTAATTCTTTTAATTTCAATTTGACTAGGAACTGTTGTTGTTACAAAAAACCCCTGCATGCATCCAGGTGATGTTCGAAAATTTGAAGCTATTGATGTGGAAAACTTACATCACATTTATGATTGTATTGTTTTTCCGGCTAAAGGACCTCGACCACATCCAGATGAAATGGCAGGTATTCCTTCTCATAGTATTTATTCTTTGCTTGTTTTCTGCTATCAATCTTTGTTTGAAACATAGATCAAGTGTAGATGTCAGCAATGTTCCCCCTCCCTCTCAAAAAAATACGTAAATAATACGGTCGAACCTCGCTAAAACAAACTCAAAAGGACCTTTATAATTAAATCTTATCTAAAAAACAATGAATCACATAATGTGTAATTACAATAGGACATGGATCCCAAATATAGTTTGTCCTAGCAGTAATTCGTTTAACTCATTCAAATCTATATATATAAAACGCTTATGCGTGGTGCAAAACGAGCCTTTATTTCTTTCTCTCCGTTGGCGACAACCCGCTTTGTTTACGTACGATCTTTGTTTACGTTCTGCAGACTCGCTTCTAGCGTTAGATGTCTAGCATTAGAATTTTGATTTTAGAATGAGTGTTTTTAATCACTTGAATATAATTTTCAAAGAAAAGAGCAGCGGACTTGGGAGTCTTTAGATGAAAGATTTAAACGCAGATCGGTCAGAAATGCTGCCGATAGGATTGATAGGATTAGGCGCGCAAACGCACGCCGTGAACCGTGAATTGCAAACCGAGTGAGTTCTGTAAGTGTTTCCAAGGGCCGATCTAGTTAATGAAATTAGACTAATAATTAAATCTACTTATATAAAAGTGTGTCTTTCCATTTCTCTCTCTTTATCTGTAACTAAAGCTGGGGCAAACTTAACCTGGCAGCATTGTAATGTGATTAGGATCTGTGTAGCCCTCACAAGCTGTCAGATTAGGTTTGCCCCAACTATATGTATGTATGTGATGTATAACTGAATGGGTTGTAATTAGTTACAAATTTTGATGCTAAGATTGTCTGAAAAGGGGGACTTTAGCACCTCAAAAGCGGAATTTTTATATGTGTTCTAGTTTTATGTTTCAATAAAAATTAACAGTAGACTGTAGTTGTAGTCCTGAAATCAAATTCACTATTAAGTAGACCACAAAAAAAAATTTAATCTCCAAAACACAACATTTTTGTGTACTGTTGTAAAACTCCTCTGATCTGTTTTCTCTCTCTCTCTCTTCTTAGTACAAGTAATTAAGAAAATAAAACATCTTACAAAAAAAAGTGTCACTTGATTTCACACAAATTTATGAATCTCGTTTTTCATTCGTTGATGAGTCCCAACAAGACAGGATTCTTCAAATGTACAGAAATTCTGGCGGATCTGCACATTTGCAGATTGCTCAGTTTTGTTGGACGATGTCAAAATGTAGCAGGAAGAGATGAGGAATTATTCCCAACGTTGCCTGGCCTAGATTTTTTCTTCTGAAATCTGAAGTCAAGGCATTTTGATGACATACGAGTCTCCATTCGTATAACCTGCACCTTTGCTTCATGAACATTGAAGTGTCCCACAGGGATGAGTGGAAAAAAAAATTCTCCATTTTAAGCAAACGTTTAATTGTAACCAGAGCTACAGATCAGGATAATGTTCTGGAGAACAAAACCTACTGGATTTTATATAGTCAACACTTAACTGTGAAAAGGAATATGTATCTGGTTTTATGAAAGGTTAACAAGTCCCAAAAATGGTTTTCTCTTGCTCCAAACACCAAGTCTAATGAAAATCAAGTGTTTTATGCCAACATATTATTTTATGAGAAATTTTTTGAAACAGGATTTGTCCCATTAAAAGAATTGTTAACAGCAAAGTAGATGTTCATTAAATAACAGTCTCAATACATATTTACTTTAAAGTTATCTTTCAATAAATTGTTTTAAAACTTCGTTTTTTTTATACACCAAAGTAAAACTATCTTTCAAATAAATTTTGCCTAAATAAACTAACTGAGTATCCATCGATACCTTAGAATGCATTTAACACTTAATTAAAATAACCCTATATCTCTACCTAATTGAACTGTGAGATTCCCTTTAGTAATGTTTATTTCCTCATCTAGGATCTGATTTGGATGGCGATGAATATCACGTGATTTGGATGAAGGATTTGATTTTTTCAAATGAAAATAAAGACGCCATGCACTTTGCAATAAAGAAAGGAGAAAAAGAAGATAGAGGGCGACCAATCACGGTTCTTATACTTTTGATATTTTATGTAAAATTTTGTTTTGACGTCAAACTACATGAAATAAACTTGAATGACTTGAAAGTGATCCCAACTCATTCATTTAAACAAGTATTTTTGAAATAAAGAAAGAGAAGTACCAGGTCATTCCATATAAAATCCACAAATGAACTATACATAGCCATTTTTGATTTCAATGAAGTTTGGTTGGTAATACACTGTATGACCAAAAATATCGAAACTTGTCAAAAATTTACATTTTTATGGATTTCTCGAGAAATAAAAGACCAATTCCTCTGTAATTTTTTTCACATAGAAGGTATACTCCAGCTGCCATTTTCCATCAAAAATTAAGTCTACTATTCATTTAGTGGACAAACAACAAATTGAAGAAACAAAAAAAGGTTTTTGATCATTTTTCATTGTAAATAGCTGGGAATAAGCTATACGTTTCAGAAATAAGTATGTCTGAGATCAGTTCGTATTTTTCAGTTTCAGAGTTTTGCGAATCTGATTGGTATAAGTTTTACTCCTACTAGTAATACTACAAGACTTACAGCAGTCAGATTTGTTTGAAACCTTGTTTTTTTTTTTTTTTTTTTTTTTTTTTTTGAAATTTTATTTAAAAGTAATTTTTATAAATCACTACAAGCTACTTTTTTTTTTGTTTGTTTTGAACTACTTGCTTCTCTACTTTTTTTCAAAAGTAGTGCGCTACACTACAAACTACTAAAAATGTAGCTACTTGTAGCTCGCTACTTCCAACCACTGGTCTACCCTATGAGAAGTATCCCCCCTCCCCCTGCAATTGTAAGTGACAATGCTGCTGTAATTTTTTGCTAAAATCTTTTTGTATCTGCATCAGAATTGTGAAATGATTTGATGTAAAAGTCTCCGTTTCAAAACTATGAGTCCCCACATGATTAAAAAACCTTCAGTTCTGATTTAGAAATGTTGTTTTTATCGAGGTAAAAGCCAATAGTCAGAAACAAAATCTTTATTTTTACTATGCAAAGCTGATTGATACAAAAATGGATTTTTGCTTTTCCATCCCTGCATTTCTTGTAGTAAAGCATACTTACTAGTTGCTAATGCAAATAACGCCTTTATTGTCCAAGGGCCACACCTCAGATAAAGATAATTCTTGCAGACCAGAACTCATGTAAAGTTTATTAAATAGTCGACTATTTCCTGGATTTTATTTTCCCATCTAAAACGTGGAAAAAGAAAGGAAATTACAAACTAAGAATTGTTGTTTATCAATATCTGATGCGTATATTATTAATGTGACACTTGCATGTTTTCAGAAACTAAGTTCTAAACATTTAGTTCTAATTTTATTAACATTGTGACTAATTTTAGTTTTTGTTTTGTAACATTCAGGGCCAATCCTAGGGTGTCGGCCGCCCGTGTGCAAAGACCTAATGTGCCGCCACTGGCACCTCAAGTGTAATTTGCATATTTTGACTAATCTTTAACGTCTATATAAATCTTTCTTTAAATTTCTATGCCAAGTTCGAATTTAAAAAGGGGACAGGGGGGGGGAAGAAGAATGATCTTATAAAAAAGAAGAATTCTTTTATAATAAGAAACTTCTTAGGTACAATTTATATCTTTGAAGAAAGTAATAGATACCAAAATTTCCTAGTCGTAAAAACGCATTTTATGGTCTTTCTTCGGTGACATCAGAGAAGGGATGGGGAAGGGGAAGCGTGAGAGGAGGTGTCAGGGGTTCAGGGGAGGAGGATTGCTCCAAGAAAATTGTCGAAATTGGCTTATGAAAAATATTTTTAGTTAATCTCCAGTTGTGTTCGGTTGCAAGGACAAAAGAGTCAAGTATATTCAAGGTGCATGGAGAAGTTTTCGAAATTGACGTCAAATATCGCAATTTTAGGAACTTTTTCGAGACTTTAGGTGAAAGTATTGTTGCAGTTCTTTCCTAAAATTCTTTCAAAATTGAAATCAATTTGAAGCTATTTTTCAAGACCGTAGCTTAGGAAGGATCGGCGTTCTTCCTGAAAAATCTCCGAAACTGAAATTTTAAACCCGCAATTTTGGGTTACCTTTGTTGACGTTGCAAGAGGGAGGGAGATTCAATCGTCTCCCATCGAAAGATTTTGAAATATAAGTTTAAAATGCAAATTTAGGCCGTCTTTGGTAACGGTAGGGGATTTGGCGGCTATCCTCTGGTAATTTCTCGGCACTATTTTTTCAAAAACTCGCTTTTGGCTATATTTGAAAACAATAGGGGAAACGAGAAATTATTCCGAACCAAAATATTTTTCGAACTGAAATCCATTATAGGCTATTTTTGGGAAGGAAGGGTTTTGGAGCTCTTAAGCGGATATTTCTAAAATCGCAATTTTTTATTATCTTTGGTGACGTTAACAAAACTGTGAAGCTTCTACGGATCTTTCGGACATTTTTCAACATTAATATCTGAAATATATAACTATAGACTTTTGTCCACCTCACCTCAATGATTGATGGATATGCCCTAGCTCCGTAAAAAATTACATAAGCCTGGCAGTTCTCCTCCTGAATTCTTTAGAAAAATAAGTCCCAAAATCGTATTTTAAGCATTTTTTGATAACGATGCGACGAAGAGCGGGCGAGGGTTCAGTGTACCCTCGCGAACTGTGTTTTTGATACTGAAGTCAATTTCAAGCTAGTTTAGGCAGGAAGCTGTAGCTCCACGGAACCGTCTAAAAACGAAATTTTCATGTATAGTGATTGCGTTGGAGAAAAGGGGGATTCGGAATCTTTCCCCAAAAGTTCTTGAAACTGATGTTTGAAAAACGCAATTTTAGTTTGTTTTTTCAATACGTTAAGTGAGAGGGGGTGGAATTAGGGGTTTCTCTAAAGACGCTAATTGAGACTGTCTTTGGTAGTAATGTTTGCGAATGGATTTCGGGTCCTCCAACGCAAAAATTTTGAAAAGTACCAAAGCAATTTATATGACTTTTGATGATAGGAAGGGCTGTCATCTGAAAACACGCTTTGGATTTTGGAGCCAACATTTTTAGGCTATGTTTGATTAAGTTAAGGTGGAAGAATTGAATCAGAGATTTTATTGGGTTTTTAAGATTGATGGTTCAACCAGCGAAATTTTCTGAAAGTAAAGTCCTAGAAACGCAATTTTAAGACTCCTTTAGTTTCGTCGAGGAGGTCATGGCATTCTTTTGAATCTTCGTTTTGGAGCTACATTTAAATTTGCTTCCCGGAGCAAGGGCCCTGTCCTCCTACCTGATCTGAAACCGGGCAGTTCATTCAAGATTCTAATCAGAAAAATTGTCTTAAAGGGGGGAAGTACAACATTTTAGTTCGTCATTCATATATGTTACTCTCAAGGGAGTCGCAATTTTCCACTTTCTCTCCAACGCATCCTCGATTGTTAAACACAGAGTTCGTTACATAGTTTGTTGTTTGAAATGCTTGCGAGAGTATCTAATCATATAGCTTTTTTTTTAAATAATTTAAATAAAATATGTCTTCATTGTTTAGGTCTATAAAAACTTGGAGGGTAAACATTAGTGGCCGCCCTCGGTGCTCCTTTTAGACGGCACCATTTCATGCTTCAGAAGGGGGCCTTTCCCCTCCCCTGTATCCATGCCTGATTACCGGTTCTGTCACAAACTTTGCAACCAAATGAAGCATGTTGTTAAAAGTAGATATTAATGGACAATGAACCAACACAATGTTCCCTAACATTCTATTTTTCTTAAACTATGCTATGCTGTCGTGAAATCGACACATACTTTGACAGTTGAACATTTAAAAATCAGCATATTTTTTCTACTTATTATAAGTTATCTTGTGAGAAATTCATGATTAATTTTGCTTGATTATAAGAACTAGATGATGCGGCCTGCGGCCAGCCCCTTGCTTTGCCCGCCCTTGTGCGGCGCACACTCTGCACACCTGCTAGGATCGGCCCTGGTAACATTGAATCAAGAAAAAAATCAATGGGGCCACCTGGGCCAGCTTTACAAGCCGCATATAGCTCATGGGCGGTAGGTTGATCACCACTGTATTTAGATGATGCTTAATTTCTTTTACAGCATCATTTTAAGGTGCACAAATTTGTGTTATAAGCCTGATTAAATGCAGCTAGCAAATGCAGATGTTATGAAGTTGCATGGATAAGAACTTGAACAGAATAAAACTGGGGTAAAAAGAACAAATTTAGAGTATCAAAATGTTCTTTTCAAAACTTACAATTCGGCATCCCATGTTTTTGGGTTTGATTGAAACCACTCCGTTTCCAAGGTTGAGTTTCAAGTATAGCTTTTAATTATATTGTCACCTTCAGAGCAACACTAAGACACCTAATCCTAGAAATAACACTAAGATATCCTGCTGTTACTCTGAGGCGACAATATTTTGAGCTTCAAAAAATGCTTTGTGTTGCACATTTATTAAACTTTTTTTTTAATATTTTTAATGCAATCTATTTAACATAAATTTTAGGCAAAAATATGTTAACTTTTTCTTTTTTTAAGGCTTCTGATGAAATGGATCATTTATGCGACTATATCTTGAACGACAATGTTGGACTCATTGGAAGTGCTCATCTTGCGTATGCTGACAGTGAGAAAGAAGGAATATTCAGTGATGTTTGCCTGCGTCTTGCAAAAAATTATGCAATTGCATTGGATTTTGCTAAATCTGGGGAAAATGTTCACCACAGAGATATTGTTTACAAGTATCCAGACTTTATGCAAAAGATTGGCGAAAAATCTCAAACTTATTTGTCGACTAAAGCTTTGGGTGTTCTGTATCGAAATTGCAGGCATTTGCAAATCGGCCTGCTGACAGAAAATTTTTGATTGTGAATACAAAATCGATTCAGACTTAATTCACGGGTTGTGGGAAAACTACAAAAAATCAGCTTTAAAAAGTTTGAAAAAGTATTCAGCTAAGATAGAATATTTAATGAGGACATACAATTTTGAAAGTGAAGGTCATTTGCTGGCAGGTGCTATTATAAATCCTCCTGCTGTCTATGAGCAGAGGCATGATTTGGGATAACATGAAAGCGCTTTTAGAATATGAAGTTCAGTGGATTTTTCGGGAATTTGAGCGTCAGTTTTTTGTTGAATTTGGTGGCAAACCCGAAAGCAATATATATACCGATGCTATGCACCAAAAGGCCAGTGCATGGTACATGGTGACTTACAACAAAGTTTCAGAAATGAGCTGCAAATACTTTGGATTGCCCTGGTCTGTAACAGATATTTTAATTCATTTGAAACATAAAAAAGATGGAACATAATAAGGCTCAACGTTTTACTAACTCTAAAAGTGTACTTCTAGATATTATTGACAACAGTATTAAAGTTCCTTTGAATGACTTTTGACACGGATGTAAAAACTATTTTCCAAAATCGAATCGAAACTCTAGATATTGCTCTCATGGTGCTAAAGACGTGGTTTGAGTCTCAGAGTGAGCATTTTATATGAAGTAGATAAAAGAAAACTCAAAAAGTATATTGCTGATGAACTAGATAAAGTAGCTTTTCAGTTCATATCCTGCAGTCAAAAATACATTGAACAATTGAAGCAAAAGGGTAAACTTGTCCAAGCCATATCTCCTGGTTATTATGTCATTGAAACACTTTTGAGAGTTTCGAACACTGGCATGGTTTCTGATGATTACCTATCCCTCAACAAGCATTATCTGGGACTGCTTGCTTGGCTGACCTTAATCAAGTTAGCATGCTCATCACAAGCCAAAATATCTCGGCATTGACAATGAGGAAAAAGAGAAAGGAAACTATGTCTCACACACCCCGCAAGATGACTTAATCGATACGATACAACTTCTCCTTTTTGATGATAAAGACATGGACAATCAGAACTTTAGTTTTGAACTTATCCAGAATGAGGAGAAAATAATTGCTTACCTCATTGAACAGACAAAGCTGAAAAGAATATCTTATCGAAGTGATAAACTAAGAGATAATCGTTATCATGCAAAGTTTACTCTTGAAGGAACACGGTTTGCTATCGAAAAATGCAAAGATATTGTTGTTTCAACCAAATTTTTCTTTCATGCTTCCCAGTATAAACCTTTTCATTAGAAATATTAATCCTTGCTCAAGGAAAGTTTGTTATATACTCGGGAAAGAGGTACACACTAGTACAGGTATATAAATACATGGAAGTAAAATGTACTTGTTCATTTTTTTTCAGGAGTACAGTAAAACCTCCCTATTAACCAGCCTCTATTTATCCTAGGAACTCCTTGAAAAGGACAGGGCCGACTTATCCGACATTTTGGTTCCAAGACAGCTTGAGATCTAAGCTTGTTTTTAGTACTTATGAATATGTTATAATATTCGATGGTTGCTATATCATAAACAGGGCCAGATTAGGGCATGGGCACAGGGCACCAATATTCGGGGGACACCAAATCTGTAGATAAAATTTTGATTGTTGAACTCATTCCGTATCGCACTATAGCAAGATGTAAATATTAAATCTAGAAAGAAAAAAAACTGTAAAAATTTTATCTCTTTTGCAAATCCCAAAACAACTCCAAGTTTGTTCTATATTTACAACACTTTTTAAAGTTATACCATAAATATTTTTGATAGTAATGGCTTTTTCCAACAGGCAAAATTTGACGACATCTTACATTATCATGTTTAGTTATCATAATACTATACTTCTATTTTTTGTAATATAAGGTGCAACCAAATTTAGTACAGATACTTTAATATGCAAGTACAGTAAAACCTGTAAAGTTGACCACCTTTCTAAGTTGACGACCTGTCTAAGTTGACCGCTTTTGTCAGGAATGGAATTAGTCCTATCTTATATAATGAAAGAAAACCTCTGTAACTTGACCACCTGTCTATCTTGACCACTAATATACACCAGCTTTGGTTTGGAGTAGTGTAAAAAACCCTTTGTAAGTTGACCACTATGCAAAAGCATTAGATTGTACTAAAAGTTTCATCATTTATGCCTCAAATAAGTTACCAAACATATTTTAGAAAAACATATGAACATTTATGCTTCCATCGAAAAACATTGGACTAATGTTAAGTCGCAGAAAATGAGCCGAACTTCAATAAAGAGTTATTTTGTTGAAAAGTAGATTACCATGGTTACAAATGTACAAGAAAAAATCAAATGAAGAATTTGAGTCACTTTTGACTTGTTATGAATTTTTAGGAATTGTTAATATCGAGTAAGTTAAGTACTTTTCATAAGCAATGAGGCAATTTTTTTTTTTTTTTTGATCGATTCACAAAAATTTTAAATTTTTATGATACTTTATGCGTTATTTCGGTAAATAATCTCTAAAACTATTTAAACAACATTTTTTCTTATTGTTTTAAAGTAATGTTAAGCAATGAAAGTAAGTTTAAAGTATTCCAATTAGTTGAAAAAATTGCATGGGACAAGAAATGACAAAAAAAAAAAGCTTTCATTACTACCCTCTATAAGTTGACCACCTGTCTAAGTTGACCACCAAAGTACTGACGCAAGTGGTCAACTTACACAGGTTTCACTGTATCAAGATATTTTACTGCTTCTGCATATAAAATTCAGGGGTTGGGGGGGGTGTACCACATAAATTTCGTGCCCAGTGTTTTCAAAAGCTTTAGTCGGGGCCCTGATTGTAAAACAATTGATGAGTTGAGCAAAATGTAACCTAAGGTAAATCTAGAAAGATAACTTAGTTCACAAATTCAACCAAAATGTTTTCGGGTTAACTGTATTGAACCTCAATTTCACACCTTGTTTGTTTTTAATTTCTGTTTATTAAATCTTCTTCATTTGCAGAACAAAATAATCAAACATCAATCAGCACCTCATCTAAATCTTGGACACCATTCTTCTGCAATGTGACTTTTGTACAAATACTAATTTTGTCCCTTCCTACAAATTTCGAACCAAAATGTCGGATGAGTCAGATTCCCTTATATAGTAACCTCAGTTTAACCAGATCTCCGCTGTAACCGGGCATGATTAATTTAAGTATGAAAATCAAAAAGCAATTTGTAAAAAATTTAAAAGTTCATATTTATATAAATGATATAGTTTTGTATGAAAAGATAAATTTAAAAAAGAAAAGAGAAGTACATTGCTAGTGCACTAAACAGTATCAAACTTTTCGCAATTCAAAAATAATAAGAGGGATGCCAGTGATGTTATTTTCCTAAACGTATTTTTTTGTTCGTTTTCAAAAATCCACACTATTTGAAAAACAGAACCACCTATAAGCTCAATTAGTTCAGATTTATGAAGATCTACTATATATTTTTTCATCATTCTCTTTTTTAACCAAGATTTTGCATAACCAGATTAACCCTGCTCCCAGTTGAACCAGTTAATCGAGAGTTGATTGTTGTTTTTGAAATTGTACAATATATCCTTCTCAGTCCCAGTGTCGCTGTAGAGGACACTAAACAACACTTGCAAAAAGTGCTGCCAAGCTCAATAAAATGACAATGCTGCACAGTATTAGATAGCTTTTATGTTAATAGATGACAGCACTGAGAAAAAAGGTATTTAATTGACAGTTTTTTCTTCATAGCTTGTTTAGAGTCAAATGAACATTGCATTTTTTTTTTTTAAAGAAGAAAATTACATGGGTGTGCCTAGGGAAGTGTCACTATTAATAATAATGATTTTCTTAATAAAAAAAGTATTAAACATGCTGCTTAATTCCTTAAATGTGTTTTCATGAAAGATGTAGTTTCCCACTTAAATCTTTCTACTTCTGATTTAGAACACTATTAATTTATTGTCATTCTTGCAGGACACACTAATTTTCTCAAAAATAAAATTAAGATGTTTAGAACCAATTAATGCAAATTGTTTTAAAATGTATCATTCACAGTTGATCTTTGTGTCTGAGAAGGATTATGCTGTACTAGCAAGAAAATTTTCATTCTTAGTGAAAAGTTATCTCTTAAATATAATGTTATTGATTTCTGTTTAATAAGTTGACAAAAATGAACACTTATTTGCTTTGTGTAGAACAGTGATTCCCAACCTTTTTTGGCTCATCGCCCCTTTCGGAAGTTAAATTACACCTATCGCCCCCCCCCCCCCCACGTTCTTCCCTTAAAAACACAAATTAGATGGCGCTGATTTTAGTGAAGATTAATGTTATTGAACGCCTAATTTTAGTTTAAAGCTCCAAAAAGTGCATGATAAACCAATAATTAGCTTTAAAACTGAATTTTTTATTCTTAACCCCTTCCCCTCCCCCCCCCCAAAAAAAAAGAAAGAAAAACCGTAACTTGAAGTGCTTTAATTAACCAATGCCATTTATATACTTAGCAAAAATAAGAATACTACATTTTTCAGTAACATGCTTTTTTTTAAAAAAATTGAAATCCGGAAAAAATTGAAAATTTAAACTGTTAAGATCTGTTTTTTTTTTTTTTTACTTTTTTAATGGCTGCCTTGTGTTTGATGGAACCCCGTTAAAGCTTTGATGTCTGGCTTTATATTTGTGAGATTTAATCTGAGGTCCCCTTTGAGGCAGATGTAAAATCTATTTCTTTGCTTAGTGAGAAACTGCACTACAGAGCTAAATCCTCTTTCAACTAAATATGTTGAGGGAGATGTGATGAGGAGCTGTTCAACTTTTTTCCAAAGTTGTGGGTAAATACCCATAAGCTTCACCCAGGCTTGTTCGTAGCCATATTGCTTGAAAGTAATTTTTGATTCACAATCAAATTTCAAATCCATAAACTCTGTCTGCAAAGAGTTCCACATCTTCAAAACTAAATGGGTCAAAAATCCAGTCAGAAATGTGTAAGTTGATCAAATCTGCAAACCTTGATTCATTGTTCTTTAACTGATCAAGGTGATCAATAAAAATTAAATTTTTTTCTTCAGGAAATTCATCATCCACGATTAAACTTTTTTTAGAGTAGGAAACAGGATAAATTCTTTACGGCCGAAACATGCCCAATTAAACAGAAATTCACTAAATTATATCAAACAATAGAAACTACGTATGGAGGTTTATGCGCTGATTGCAAGATTCTGAATGACAACTGATAAGTAAATGCAAAAATTCATTTCTACACACATCCATCCACTTTTCAGGCGTTAAATATATGCTGGCGCCAACGGTCAGACAGTGCTTATAAGATTTTTTTTTTCTTCCTCGTGAAAACGGCAATAAAATAAAAGATATTATTTTTCGCTTTTGGTTTTTTTTTTATCCAAACAGATTTGATTGAGCTGTAAATCATACGGGCCTTTTTTTCTGGGAACGACTTTTTTTTATTTGACGTGCCATATGCTTGGTTCAGTATTACACAACATAGGTATTCTGAAAGATATTTTTGAATTGTGCACCTATTTGTTTTAATAAATATAGTTTTTGAAAGGTCAAGAATTTTCCATTACCAAGTATCCGAATACCGGTCGCCCCCCAGAAATTTATCGCCCCCTAGAAGAGTTCGATCGCCCCCAGGTTGGGAATCACTGATGTAAAACTTAAAAGTCATCATGTACCATATTATAAATCAATTAGTTATTCACTTCCTTATAGCTCTCTCACATAATTAATGCAAACACGAGATCTATTTGCTATTGTTAGTTAAGAAAATTGGATTGTTCACTTAGTTAAAAACTTTAAAATTATTCCAAGTGATTTTCTATGCAATCACTTTCATGCAGGTCAGTTACTAGTCAGCTTTGCTTTTCCACTTAAGTTTTGATTCCACTTGAATCAAAAAGAGAAAGGTAGGGTGTTGTTTTTTTATTTACTTAGTTTATCTGTTTTTGAATTGCCTGAATATTTTGAACAAAGCAAAAAAGTGCCAAATGTGAGATTTTATGTAATTTTTAAAATGTTTATTTTTGTTGTTATTATTGTACTTTGTTTAAACATTTATTTGTTATTTGTTTTTCTTGAAATGTAAAGTATTTGATTGATTTTTTCTCCAGAACTTGTGTGAATAAAATTACTGAAAGCTTCAAAAAGGTTTAGAATATTTATATTCAATGATCAAAGTTATTTCCGAGTTTGCCGCTGCAGTTTTCTATGGGAGACTCCTGCTATTCTGCTTTGTGAATTATTTTCTCTTTTCTTTATTCTTAATTTATTTCTCAAAGTTTAGCTTAATGCTTTCATCCAATAGCAAATTAAAAGCAAAAAAAACTATTAATGCAATGGAAATCAGTTTTTAATGACTTAAACTTGTGTTTTGCGGAAAAATTAATTCTTTTCCCAATATTTTTCACCCAACAAAATTTGGCTCAATTTGAAGATTAGAAAAATTTTCATGAAGTTTCAAAGAAGTTCTATAGTACTTTATTTTAAGTTTCTTAAATTCCTCCAATTATAGGTAAAAATTGATGCACTAAGTAAGCACATCTGAAATTACGTTGTGCTTGAAATTTTAATCCTTTTACATTCTGCAAATAATCCCATTATACTTAAAAAGTTGGCTGACATTTTGAGGTAAAGGACTAATTTTAATTTTTTGCATTAATGTATTTTTTTCTTCTAACTCTGTTTAAGATATTATTAAAATGCTAATATCGTTACTTATTTTTTCCCTTGCAAAATACTAAATTTTAAGAATAATTATGTAATCTTTTTTATTTGTTTTCAAATCAAATATTTTCATGAATTTGAAAGATTTCATCTTTTGTATTTTAAATTGATCCTAACGTCTGCTAGAATTCAAAGAGACAAATTTATCTGTTATTTAAAATAATGAAAAAAGCAGAATAGAAAAGAAAAGAGACTCCTTGCAGCTCAAAAATGAAAAACATTAGGATTTTGTCAACAATCTGCAAGCTTAAACTTCAACCGACATTTAAAAAAATAAGTAAATAAAAGTGAAGCACCTAGAAGCAAAGGGGTGAAAGTGACGAAATTTAGAATTAAAAGATAGCTAGAGCAAATGGTAGGAGAATCTCTCATGGTTTTGGGGGAAAGAGTTGGTAATAGTAGATTTGGTAGGTGCCATTACACAGCATGATTTTTTTTTTAAAAATCAATGAAAGCCTACCTGTTATTTAAACTTTGAACACATTTTACTCAAAACTTTAAAGAGCCCACTTACATCCCTTTGCTCCCTACTGCATAAACTCTGATGCCGCTACACATAAGTGTACTGCAAAAAATGTTCTTTGTTTTGTTTTTTTCTTATTATGTTTTTTTCTGACTGTAGTCCCTTGTATTATTTTTTTAATTGGTATAAACTGTATTATTGTTAACGCACATTGTTATAATGTAAATAAATTATTTTTTCATTGACTTTACTTTTATGTCTACAATATCATCCAGGTTAGTAGGTAACTAATTTTAGAGTATATCAAAAGCATTTTGTATAATGCCTTAATTACTTTGGAAAACCAAAGAAATGCAAAGTTTTTTTTTTTAAATGATTCTTCTAAATAAGGTAAACCTAACTAAGGTTTGCCCAAATAAGATAATACAGTAAAATCCCGTTACAACCAGCTTTAAGGGACTACAAATTTTATTTGTCAGGAGAATTTCTTGGTAATAGAATTCGAACGATGTAATGACAATTAAATCAACTTTGAAAATTTATTTTGATGAAATGGATGTTTCTTTGGATTGATATTCATTGTAACGAGATTTTACTGTATCCACTAAGTTTTTTTTTTTTTAATTTCAGTGTTTCAGTTCAGTACTTACTCTATCTACATCCCTGCTTTGTATTTGAAAAAGTTGGAAAATGGTACTTTGCTCAAAAAAAAATATCTCTTGATTTTTCACTTAGTGAAATTAGAAACTCTGTCTTAGTTTAAACTTATTTACTGTATGATGGCTTATGTCAAAACTCTTAGTGTTATACATAAACTTCTTGAGATGATTTAACACTAAAAAATACGCTAGGGGTGTTTCTTCTACAAAATTTAAAATATTTGGTTAAGTTCTTATGGTAATGAAAATTGTTTTGAGTTATAATTTCTTTTTTCAGAATGATTTCTAATATTGTCTAGTTTTAAAATTTTGTATGAATAACAAAACCGCTCAAATCTGCATTGAAAACTTGATTTCTTAAAAGAAATTTGTACAAACATAGTGTTGCACCTTTCTAGTCAGACCACAATTGATTGATTCCTAATTTATTTGTTTTTCTTTTTTAATTACTTAATTGTAGTCTGTATGCCAATCATTCTATGACTTTTTTTCTTAGTAGAGCTCAATTAAATGATATTTGATCCCTTAATTTTAAAAATTTAGCTTTACCAATGTTATTTATGTGTTTGTAACAAGCGCTTTAGTAAATGTAAATGTATGGTATTGAATGTATACTTTAATAATGTTATTACAGGGTTGCCAACTGCTCCGCATTTTGCGGAGTAGCTCTTCAAAAATAGCAAAACTTATTTTGCTCTGCATTTCCCGGCCGAGCGTTTTCAAGCATGACAAACTGTTTAAAGCTGTTTATTTCTCTGCTATTGCTTAAAATTTTTATCAAAGCGCAAAAATAATTTTAGAGAAGTGGTTTTAGTTGTTTCATTGAATTTTATCTAAAATACCAGCTGCTCCGCAAAATTTCAAAATGCTCCCCAAAATAACTACAGATGCTCCTAAAACTGTTTCTCCTACGTTGGCAACCCTGATTATTATATATGTTTATAACACTGATAAATATAATTTCTATTTTTCTATCTAGTTTTTGTGCAATAACCATGTTGCTACTTAATATGTTTTCAAATAATAATTTTTGAAAACTTGATATTTTTAAAAATATTCTCAAGTTAATAGTTGCTGAGATTCTTCAGTTTTCATAATGAGCTGCTATGTGTTATTTTTTATGCTAGTTTTTTTTCTATTAATTTGAAACGGTTTTAAGGGCTTCTTTATGTTAATGATAAACAGCATAATTTTTTTAATGTGATAATGTATATAAATTTGTAATTTGTACACAATAATTATAATTTCTTTTGTGCCTTCATTTTTACAAAATGTGCAACTAAACATTTGAAAATAAAAAAATATATATTTTTTATTGTATTGAAATTATTTTTGATGAAATTCATTGTAAGAAAAAATCACACAATGTTTATTCTGTCAAAACATACTTCATTATTTGTATTTAAACTTAACTTTTAAATACAAATTGTAACCGCACAGTTGATGAGAAAAAAATGCAAGTCTGAAAAAATCAAGAAAATTATTAAAGCTTATACTGAAGCTCATTGAAAAATCACAAACTTATACAAACCTCTTAGATTTATATTTTAATACATTTTCGGCATAGAAGTTTTATTTCTTTATATGCACAATAATCTGTAGGGAAAATATCTTTATCAGTTAAAAGATATTAAAAAATACTGACTATTACATAGAAAATAGTTATATTTTGGCAATATGAATGGCAAGTTTATAAAAAGTATTAATAGGCAATTCCATTTTTATAGATTTGTCATTTATTGCACAAATACTTTTTCAATGAGTCCAAAAATCTTAGAATCTTGTTTCATTACATGAACTTTATAAAGAACATAGAATCTACTTCCATAAAATGCAATTAAGTTTTGAAGATTACTTAAATTATAATTTTTGAGATATGCCCGTTATTGAGCCAATACTTAATTACTTTCTTAGCCAAAACTTAAGTATTGTTTACGGAAATCTTCAAAGTATAATTGCATTATGTAAAAATAGATTCCATGTTCTTCATAAATTTCATGCAATGAAATAAGAATGAAACATTATTGGACTCTTTGTAAGGGGTTTTGCGCAGCAAATGATACGCTTGTACAGTGGAATTGCCCTAATATGCCTTTCAATATTATTAATGAAAAACAATACAGTCAGTACTTGCTTTATGTGTCAAAAATTATGGTTACATTTTAGAACACGCTGAATCTAGCCCGGATCTGTAAGTTTTGGGCTGTTAGCAAAAAATCAGCAGGGTCTTTAACCGTCCGTTAAATCTCTCCTCCCCCCCCCCCCCCAAAAAAAAAATTAACAAGTGATTTTTAACTGCTTCAATTCAACTTTCATTTTGTAACACATTCATTTGTTATTTTTTATTGTTATTCTTTTAAGGCTTTTAGTTTACTTTTTAAAACGCTTCTGGGTAGCTGTGTGGGGTTTTTTATTCTGATTTTTAGAAATTCATTTTATTTCTGAGTTTATGTCAGCAAGATGACAAGCTGTCCATGACTTCACACTGCCCCTGACTTTGTTTATGTGCTTCAGTGATATGTATTGAGTATCAATTTTTCCTCACATTATTACCAAAACGTCACGAAATATAAACACGTCACAATATATAATTTTTTTTTTTTTTTCATTTATTCTGTTTATTTAATTTTTTTTTATTTAATATTTTTTTTTTTTTTTTTTTGGACTTTTATGCCATCTCCCCCTTCGGCCTGTGCTCAATGTTCAATCAACGTCTAAAAACTTGCTGTTTACTCAAGGAATTATTTATACCAATTACTTTAACACTTTTGTTGTACTTCTCATATTAAACAGTTCAAGATGAGAAGCAATAAGTTCAATACTATTGCTTGTGTGTCAAGAATCACGGTTATATTTTCAGGAGTGCCCCTCTCCCTCCACCACAAAAAAAGGAAAATACCCCTTAATCTCCCTTCCTAGGTAGACACTCCTGACATTTTAGAACACACTGAATATTTAATCAAAATTAAAAGCTCGATGTCAACTCAAGGAATTATTGACACAAGTTATTTGAACACATTTTATTGTGAGAAGCAATACAATGTTGCTTGTGTGTCAAAAATTATGGTTAACTTTTAGAACGAGCCAAATGTTTTATCAAAACCTAAAAGCTCTATGTTAGCTCAAGGAATTATCTACACCAATTATTTAAGCACATTTAGTGTTATTAAGTTTAGCAAATTATGAAACTTATTTCATTGTCAAAGGACTAAATTTGAGACAAGAGCGTTGAGCATGGGGAAAATGAAGTAATTATTTCAAGTGGTTAAAATTATTTTACAAAAATTTTAAGTAACATGTAATATATGAATCATTTTAGAAAAATTTACATGCATGATAGGCCTCAAAGCAAAAAAACTTTTATTTTTGTTTTCACTAGGAACATTTTTTTAATAAAATTAAAATAATCTTAGAAATGTGCTTTGCAGTCTCAGAAAACTCATCAGGCTGAAAAAAAAGGGGGGGGGGAAGGCAGGCGATTTTTGAGTTTCTGAAAGAAGAGTTTGCAATTATTATTGCAAAGGTTTTATAGATCCACTATTTGTTATTAGTAATGCTGACCACTTTAGTGATTGTAATCCGGTTAACACTGAAATTCGGGTGTGTTTTCGTGCGTTAATGCCGGATATTCCGTATTTCCCATTATGCTTTTTATCTCCGCACGCGCCTCCGATAAAAAATTTTCCTTATTCCAAATTTTTAGCTATTGTGTTGTAATTATTAGTAATATGCATTGTGTAGACCTGTTATAAGTGCAATTTTAAAATTATTTTGCTTTAATGAATTCTTTTATTTCTCATTTTTATGCTTTTGTTGCCTTCATTTTGAAAAGAGAAATTGCATCTTCTTAATGATATCAAAAAGTTTAATGTTAAATCGCTGGTTTTTTTTTCCCTCGACGATAAGTTTATCGAATGTTTATCGCAGACCTTGAAAATGCAATTCTAAAGTATTTTTATTGAAATAAATTCTTTTATATGCCGATTTTATACTTTTGATACCTTTATTTTGAAAATTGCTATTTCTTAGTATTCGCTATGGAAGTCGGATTTTTTGGATTTTGTTGTGTATATACTTTGCTATTTTAACAGGAAAACAAATACGTATTTTTTTTAACTCATAAAATTGAAAAGTTTTGAACGACATTCTGTCCTTTAAAAGTAAAATATCAAAAATATAAATGCAGAATCGTGTGCTAAATTTTATTTATTGTTTCAATTAATTAAGATTATCCAAGCATACTTAACATCTGTTTTTCTTTTTCTCCTTCATTTCTATTTTCATAAATGATGTCAAGTAACTTAGTGGTCCCCGCTCTACTACATCCGATTTGGATGAAATTTTATAGAGGTGTAGAGATGCCTTTGAAACTCGCCTATACAAATTTTCAGCTTCCGAGATCCAAATCCTGAGGATGTAGGATCTTCCAAAAAAGTGCTCCTAATGGCCGATCAGCTTTTTGTGACAAATTGCCATGTTAAGGCTAAGATTAAAAAACATTTTATCGCACTGGAACCTGAAATTTCGGGCGCTTAAAGTAAGTTCGGATGTCAATACATTCAAGTACTCTTTTAAGCACTTTTATTTTACTTGGCCTGTTTGTCAGGGAGTAATCTGAGGCCTGGTTTTGCTTATATTTCAGCAATTAGATCACTTAGAGACTTCTGGATTTCACTAAATGATTTACTTAATCTTAGGGTACAACTAACGCTGAAAAATTAAAATTCTGAAATAAAATAATTATTTCGGTTAGGATGGAAAATAGCTAATTTCACGTAATTTTCCCATTAAATGTTAAATATAAATCCCATTGTTACAAATTTCGTTGCCTTGCTACAGTAATGTTAAAAACCAATCAATCATAATGAAAATTTTGAATCAAGGCTTCTCTGAGGCAAGCATGAAATTAGCAAGCATAAATCCTAGAGGAACAAGGATTAAATTTTAGTGCCAACTGCTTAAAGTTTTAGACATGTATATACAGTCGAACCTTGATATCTCGAACCTCCTTATCTCGAAACCCTTGATGTCTCGAAAAAATATTTTTCCCCTGCATTTTATATAAAAACCCCTATGTATTTTCCATAGTTATCTCGAAATTTATTTTTCGAAACCCTTGATATGTCGAAATTTTTGCACCGAAGCAAGTTTCAGTTGTCTTTTTTCTTTGGCAATTTTTGTAGTAAAATCAGTTCCAGGAACCAGTTTTCATCTCTCTTCTTGGAAACTTTGTGATTAAGGGATTGAAGCAAGATGATAGGGGAGTGTTGGTATGAAAGGGGTGCTGTGTTTTCCCCCAGAATTTAGAATCTTTGTGCATTTCTCTCGAACATGTTGTCCATTTTGAGGAAAGGGGGTTGATTTTTCGCCAGTCACTTTTCAAGCGAAAACAGAAAATGCGTTCCTCATTTTCATCTTTCTGCTTTTTTAACTGTTACAAAATGGCTGCTGAAAAGTTTTTGAATGTGGGGAGCTACTAGTTGAAGATAAGAATTTTTAAATTTTTAGGTAAAAAAACAAGTTGAAATTGTTGTTCATTTCAAAATCTCTTCCTTTGCACTTTCGACAATTATAAAATTTCAAATCTAGTAAAATATTGAAGACTACTTTATTAATCGTAATTCAAAGTGGTCTCATAGTACATATATAAATGCATATAGCGTACATGTGTGTAATTGTGAGAGTTTCTAGTGTAATTTTTTTTAAAAACCTTGATAACTCAAAAACTCGATATCTCGAAATTTTTTCCCGTCCCGAGAGATTTGATATATCGAGGTTGTACTGTAGGTTTTTTTCCCCTTTTAGTACGGAGCATTTATATGAAAAAATAAGGGGAAGTTCCGTGATGATATTATATTTCTGAAACACATTTACGCTAAAAAGAATAAAATAACAGATTTTTTTAAAAAATACTAAGCACTTTTCAAAATGCACTCAAAAGGACAAAAAAACTTTTCAGGATCAAAAAGGACAATTTAAGTATTCCTTTAGTTTTCGAAAATTCCAAGAAAATGACACCACAAACGAAGAAAAGTGCGATTATAGTCATTTTAAACCAAACGTTCCCAATAAGAAAAATATGCATGTTTCAACACTCGAAGTTTTGATTGGAAGCAAGATAATAATAAGAAATTCTCTTCATAACTTGAGCCGCACTTTATTCGTTTGTGGCGTCATTTTCTTGGAATTTTCGAAAACTAAAGGAATACTTAAATTGTCCTTTTTGATCCTGAAAAGTTATTTTTATTTATTTATTTATTTGAGTGCATTTTGAAAAGTGCTTAATATTTTTCTAAAAAATTCTGTTATTTGAGTTTGAGCTCATTAGATTTTGTGTAGCATGCATGTAAACTCGTAAAAAAGCTCCGTGGATAATTTTTTTCTGGATTTTACAGTGGCTCCCAAAAGTGTTGGTACACCTACGACTTTCAATGAAATAGCACCTATGCATTGGTTAGAATTAATGTTTCGGAATAGGTATTTAATTATAAGATCTATGATCTATTTTTAACAAAACTACACGAAAATTTTTAATAAAACATTAAATCTTAATTTTTTGAAAATCAAAAACCAAAAAGTGCCGGAAGTTTTATCTCACAAAAGTCTTCGTACACCTTGAAAAAAAATGTCAAAAAATTGGTAAATAATCTAACTTTTTACAAAATTACTATTTTGTAGAATATCATGCAGTATCAACAACAGCTTTTAAACGTCTGGGAATAGATTTCATTGTTTTTTCTTTCTTTTTTTATGCAATTTCTGAATACGTGTTCAGCCGCACTTCGAGTCTTACTGTTTCTAGTTTGCTTTTCGTTTCAATGGTGTATTTTCGTAATCTAGCCTCCAGATATCTCCAAATATGTTCCATTAAGTTTAAATCTGGCGATTGAGGAGATATTTCTAAGTTTAAGGACAATTTTTGAGGCACCAAACGCAAACGTGTACTTCTTATCGTTATCTTGATAAAAAAAAAAAAAAACAAAAAACAAAGTTGTTTCCGATTGCCAAATTTTGGGCTAATAGTTTAAAATTATTTTTTGAAGTATTTAAGTGAACAGCATGATTCATTATTTCATCAAAAAATTCCAAATTTCCAAGTCCTGATGCTGTTATGCACCCTCACACAAGAACACCTTCACCGTCTTGATTAACTGATCTAGCTAAGTTCTTAAGATTAAATTCCTCATTTTTTCTTCTATTGACAATTATACACCATTTTAACCCAAAATATTGAATTTGTTTTCAGTTATAAGCATAAGTTTACTGTTTTTCGCACGAACAAGAAAATTTCTGCGGGAAGAGGTCCCCTTTAATCCAGCTAATCAGAGAACATTGCGAACAATTTTAGGTGAAAATTAAACGTGAAATGTTTCATTCAATTCTGCAGAAACTTTTTCAGCGCTCAAATGTGTATTTTTCATATTTTTTTAAACTGTAAACCTTCGATCACACTTTGTTAACTTTGCCAGTTTACCTTTTCTTACCTTGTTTTCGATACGATTCTTGTCTTTAAAGCATTTTATCAAGCACTTTTCACTATAGAATGGTATAAATTACCTAATTTAGAGACATCTCAAACCAATTTATGGCTACTGTGAGGGGAAAAAAAACCAAATTTCGAATCGCGTTTGTTGTTTTCTATGCATACTTGCCATTTTAAAATAATAAGCAGAATATTAGGGAATAAATAAACAAAAAATTAAAGGCAAATGACTTTACAGTGTCATTACAATGCGAAAATAATAAAAAAAACCACATATGATAATTTTAATCATGAATTTATTCGAAAATATTTCAGTGTACGATGACTTTTTGGCGTATTTTTCCTCTGGTCTCATCGTTTTTTGACAAATTTCAAAAATAAAATTTGACAATATTTTGAAAAAACTACTGGATTTTATTCAGAATGGCATAGGAATGGTGTGAAAAAAAAATTGAACTTCATATTCGAATTCAATTTTGCGTTATTTTGGTTTTACTACAAAATTTTAAGGTGTACGACGAACACTTTTGGGAGCCACTAAGTTTTCATAAAATTTGAACAAAAATAATTCAAAGGCTCGTACTTTGATTCT
Source organism: Uloborus diversus (assembly GCF_026930045.1). Taxonomy (NCBI): domain Eukaryota; kingdom Metazoa; phylum Arthropoda; class Arachnida; order Araneae; family Uloboridae; genus Uloborus; species Uloborus diversus. Next base: position 52,215 of record NW_026558963.1, read on the forward strand.
ATTGTAAAAATAATTGTTTTTAATGTGTTGCAGTTGCAGATTTCCTAAAAGATAGTGTCATCCAAAGTAACTATCAAAATCGTCAAGTGAAAAATAGTCTATAGTAGCTCTAGTTACACTTTGCATCTTTTCGTTAAAATCATTCGGAAGAACAGATTTTCCCCTATCAAAATGTGTTTATCTTCCGATGGTGTTCTTTCAGATAAGGATTTTTTAAAAATGTGCTCGAAATTCTGTCTGTCGTAACGAATTATCATGTTTAAACTAAGGTTGCTGAAAATTTTATCCCACTGGAAGCCTCTGAAATTTTAGGAGCTTAAAGTACTTATGGTTGCCAATACGTTCGAGTTCATTAACCTTTGTAGCATGCATGCAAAGTCTTAGCAAAACGCTTTGAGATGTTTTTTCGTAGATTTTAGAATCATAAAATTTGAACAAGTCTAATTCAAAAGCTCGTACTTTGTATAATCCTATTGTTATTATACGTGTTTTTAACGGGTAACAGTTACAAAACGTAACTATTGATTCTCTAAAAGATATTGTCATCCAAATAAGTGTCTGTCAAAATCGTACGAGTGAAAAATATCCTATTTTCAAAGAGCTATAGCTCAAGTTAGTCACCCTGCATCTTCGTTTTGTTAGTACCAGTACCACTAGAAGCAACAGATTTTTTTTCTTTTGAAGAAAGATTTTATTTCAATAGTGTTCTGTGAGATAAGGATGAACAAATTAGCTTGAAATACTATCTGTCGTTCATGAGGAAATCTTGTTCTACAACGAATAACGGATGGTGACTGTCATCTGGTTTATAGTGATTTTGCGACGTTCCATTTCAAATTCACATCGGCGCGTTATCAGGGACGTGCGCAGAAATGTTGGGACCCGTCACAAATGACTTTTCGAGTCTCCCCCCCCCCATTATGTTCACCCCTACGTATACTTCACCCCTCATTTTAAAGATCTCGAACCCGGACCAACAGGTGTCCCCAGGGCATAAAACTGGTCAGTAAAAGTAAGTTAAAGTCATTTTAAAAATTGGTCAGTATTTACAAAATTTAGTCAGTAAAGTCTTTTTTTTTTTTTGAAATTTACTAAATGATTCATTTTAAGATAATATTCACAGTCAATTTTGTTTTCTTTTTCTGCTAATTTTTTTAAAAAATCCAAAAGAGCAATCAATTTGCTAATATAGTAGCCCAATTTCGCCAACCTCGTTGTCTGTTTTACTTGATAAAAATCTTTGCTAATCTTTTACTGGATTGGAATGATTTAGCTTTATGGAAAACCTACCCTCACCCCCCCCCCCCCTTGATATTCGGTACATTCTTTGAAACATTTTCCTGATTTTGCCCTAAGTCCAAAGTAAGATGAAGATTTTTTCAATAAGGTATACATGACAGCTACATTTGTGTACAATATCGAGATGAGTAAAATTATTTATGTTTAAATTCTTATTTTAATTTGTTGCTTTTAACTTTCATCACAAGTTCTTGCAGCATAAATGAACTTACACCCTGTCCCAAAAATTTAGACACAAATATAAAATGCAATTCACAGTGAAAATATGAATGGTAGGATATTTAATTTCATATGTGTATACTAACAATAAACAGCACATAAAACACAAGATAAGGTTAATTTATTAGAAAAAAACATCATGCAGGGTGCCCACATTGGGGGGGGGGGGTTCATAGCGCAGATTGCGTCATTGAAATTTTTAGGGAGGTTTGTTTTGAGGGGTATTTTTCTCTTTTATTGGAGGAGGGGATCTTTTGCAATGTTTAGAGGGGGTGCACCCTTGATCTTAGAGGGACTGGCACCCCTGCATCATTGTTGAATTTATTTAGAAAAACAAAATAGGGTATCCCATAATTTTGACCCTTTTTATCATCGGAAAGTTGTGGAGCAAGAAAAAATGGGGCATCAGAAGTGAGGGGTGTTAGGAGGCGGCACCCCTAAAGCTCTTTTTTTTTTTTTTTTTTGTAAAATTAGGCTATTTTTTAGATGTTAGCTTTTCTTTATTGATTAAAATATCTCTAAAAGCATGGAACGTGGCCTAAAGAATCAGGACTGATGGAAACCGTAAACTTCCCCCTTCCAATTCAAAGTTGCATTCTTATGAATTATCATAAGAAAAGTCCATTTATTTGGCAATTTGTAACAAGAAAATGAGCTTTCTCGACTATTATCGAGTATTAGAGGACCATCTTATTCCAATACAAGATTTGCTAGACGGACCAAAGTGTATTTCAGCAAGCGCCTTCTGATGCATGCGACTCAACAAATCTGTAGTTCAATATGAATAATATCAATGCCATGGAATGGCCACCGGTTAGTTCAAACTTTAATCCAGTGTTAAACGTGTGGCAACATCAAGGACGGATATAAAAGAGGGGGGATCGCTCCTCCCTTGAGGAACCCTGTAGCGGTAATTTCTCCGAATTGAGGTTCAAAAACGATAGTGCAGGCCATCTTTGATATGACTTTAAGGAAAAGAATATGGTTCAAATCTTCCTCTCGGAAATTTTTCGAAAGAACAATTTCAAAAGGGCGATTTTAAACTTTTTTTTTTATATCTGGCGAAATCCAACATAATTACAGCACAAATATACAGATTGTATATTTGTGCTAACAAATATAGATTGTTTATTTGTGCTAACAAATATACAGATTGTATGTTTGTGCTATAATTACGTTGGTTTTCTCCAGTTATTTCTTAGCATAGGATTATTTCTCAACCTTTGGTGATGTTTGGAGGACTTCGGCCATGCATTTTTCAAAATTTAAGTCTTGAAAGACGGGATTGTATATATCTCAAGTAGCGTTATAGTCCAGTCAAATTAGGTCGAAAAAGGGCCGAACCCGGGCATTCAAAAAAAAAGAATGCACCTATGCCAAATTGTTCAGTATCATGAGGAGATAACGTACCAAAAAGTCCCAAGAGTTTGAGCGTCGGGTTTGGGAGTTATAGGGGGGCAAAGAGATGATGTTAAGACTGGGTGGGACCGAAACATTGTCCCGGAATTATTACGAAATTGAATTTATAAAACGCAATTTTAGAGTAGATAATGGTCAAATACATTGGAGAGGTAATAGTAAAAAAAAAACAATCGCTCGCTCCTTGATAAATTTCTGGATCCGCCCTTGGGCAACATCGGCACCAAAATTATATGAAACTGGAAGCCAATATTTTTCGACACAGGAATAACTTGATACTTACGATGAAAAACCATGTGTTTTAAAGTAACTAATGGAAACACAATTTCATGTTTCTTATTTTCATTTGTAACTATGTTTCTCAACCTTAAATATAATTCATAAATTAAAAAGTGTTTGTAATTATAGGACACCCTATTTTCTAGTTTTCTTATTAAATTCAACACATGGTGTTTTAAAATAAACCACCCTAACTTGTGTTTCACATAGGGGAGAGGGGGGCACATGTAAACATGGGGCACATGTGAACAAACCATATTTTACCCAGATAACATGAGGAAAAAAATCTGAAAAAAATTCATGTAGATGACAGCAGGAGTACTGTATGCTGCCTGAAATTTCAAAGATCTCAACCATTTTGTTTTTTAGTTATCATAATAACTTCTGTTTTGGAAGGTGCCAGTAAACTTTCATGTTCCAGTTCTCAGAGTAAAAACACATTCAACACTATCTTTATTGTGATTTGAACTTTATTCATTTTGAAGTGGGATTTATAAAATAAGTTTTTGTACTCTATTTTTTTAAAAAAATTTGAAAGAAATATTGCTTTTTATCAGATTATTCTTAAGTTGTTATATGGGGCACATGTGAACACACTATGTAGGGGCAGGTGTGAACTGTTTACATGTGCCCCATACTGTTTTTTTTTTTAATTTCAAAAATTGTTTATTTTTTTTTTGATTAGGCTAATTAAGAAACATTGAATAATTAAAAATTTTAATAATTGAAGTTAGTATCAGCTGTACCGCGACTGTGTTGGAGGCTCTAAAAGTGATCGCGGTTTGTGGAGAGAAACAAGTTGGACAAAATGTTTCAGGCGAGAGAGGTGAACTTGTATCATTTTGTGGTATAGTTAATGCAATGGGAAACATTGTACCTCCTGTTTTTGTATTCCCAAGAAAAAGATCAAGATATTTTCTTAAATGGAGCACCATCAGAAAGCTTAATGTTAGTATCCAAAACTGGATGGATGACAGCAGATATCTTCCTAAAAAGTTGTAAAACACTTCCAAAAGTACTCCCGCTGTACCGCAGCAAATCCTGTTTTGCTTCTACTTGATAATCATAAAAGTCACATCAGTTTGGATGTAATATTATTTTGTCGTGAGAATGGAATAGTACTCCTTACATTCCCCCCTCATTGTTCACATCGCTTACAACCTTTGGATGTAGGTGTTTATGGCCCCTTTAAATCTGCACTGAAAACTTCTTTCAATGACTGGTTGACATTACACCCAGGAAAAAGAATAACTATATATGAAATTGGTCAGTGTTCTTCACCAGCTTTCACAGCAGCCTTTACATCCAAAAATATTAAATTGGATTTTTCTAAACCAGGAATTTGGTCGTTATCTCGGCTTGCTTTTACTGACGCTGATTTCATCCCAATTCAAATAACAAGCTTAATGCCAGTTAATCATGAGGATGCCTCCACCAGCTGCAATGCACATTCAAGTCCTACCCCAGAATGTGTGAGACCATTGCCTAGAATAGAATTTCACGATTCCACTCTAGGGAAAAGTAGGCAGTGTCAAAAAAGAAAATCAAGAATTTTGACAGATACCCCAGAAAAAGACATTGTTGTCAAAGCTATGGAAGAAAAGGCAGAGAAAATGAAGATAAAATGTGAAAGAGTTGCAAAGAAAAGAAAGTTAGAACTTGCTGAACTGTTGAAAAAGGAGCAGTCAAAGGTTGTAGTCAGTGACTCCGAGTCCGACATTAGCTTTGAAGAGAGTAGCCATCAAGAAATTTGTGCTGAAGTCATCCTTGCACCAGAAAATTTAGCTGTGAATGACTTTGTCCTCGTAGAATTCACTACAAAAAAGACAAAAATTCACTATGTTGGCCGTATCGAGAAAATGGAGAGTGATGAAGCAAATGTTAAATTCATGAGGAAGCAGAAGAAAGAAATCTTTGTATTTCCAGAAACATATGATACATCGATGGTAAACACTGATGATATTCTGCTAAAATTACCCCCACCTACAATTTTAATTAGCACATATCGAGCTGCTTCTTCAGTTTCTTTTTCTGTAAAACTTGAAGGCCATAAGTTAATTTATTATGTACTCAATATTTATATTTTCATTGTGTTTATTAGTGTGTAATAAAGAGTACTTAAAGATATGCTTAGGTGCATTTTATATTATTTATGTATCTGTTCACTTGTGCCCCAGGTGTGTTTACAGCCCCCCCCCCCCACCGAGGCAAATGTGAACAAAATGTAACATATTTTAGAATTAATTTTTAGGTTGGAATTTACTCTTGTAGAAGGGGGATAACTGCATGAAAATATTAGCAAATGTTTGATTTATCATATTTAGCACCTTTTTCTTTTTTATCTCAAATCAATAATGAAAAATATAGAAAAATGTCGTTTTTGTTCACATGTGCCCCTCTCTCCCCTACTTTTATTATCATCTCATCTGCATAGTACGAAATGAAGTCTCCAAAAAGCGTCTGTTAGTGTGATCGCACAAAATTCGAGAACTACCCGGCCGATTTCCCTGAAATTTTCACAGTATCTTTCTTTTCACCGCTAAGGTTTGCGGAGCAGTTCGAAAAAAGAAATCGATGAGTAGTTCTTTTTTTATTCTAATTTAGGCCCAATTTCATGGGCGGATTTATGGGGGGGGGCAGAGGGGGGCAATGCCCTCTCAATTTTGGAAGAACTTTATGTAGTAATAACACATTTTTCAAAAATAAAAAAAATCATTTTTTTTTCTTTTTTGAATAGTTTAGAAGAGCATGGGTCAATTTATAGGGGAGGGGGCATAACGGCAATACCCCCCCCCCCAGTTTTGAGAGGACATTATATAGTAACAACACATCTTCCAAAATCTTAAAACAAAAAAATCATGACTTTTTTCTTTTTTGAATAGTTTAGTGAAAATAAAGAGAATAGCGAATGTCCTTTTCTGATGGGGAAAAAAAGGACAAAAAAAAAAAACCGAACATTAAATACAAATAGTGCAGCTGTCGCTGGTATGCTGAAAATATGCCTAAATTCACTATTTTGGACTGAAAACTATTTGGGCAAGTGTATGAAAATATAGGCTAAACAAGCTATACATTAAGCTGCAACACTCAATAATAGTTGACGATTATTTTAACAAATTAGAACCTAAAACAAAGGGGGAGAACCCTCCCCCCCCCCCATTCGCGCTAACAGAACGATCTACTCGTTATGATTTGTGTCCACATTTAAGGCAGATTTGTGCATAATATTTATGTTCTTAGTAGATTAATTGGCTTTTTGAGAGATTCTAAAAAATAGTCCCCCCTCCCTTTTTGAGAGAGAGAAAAATTTAATTCTAACACAAACTGAATAAATTTCAGTTATCTGAGTATTCTGATTAATTGAATCTTTTTACTTAGTGGGAAAGTACAATTTTACTTACTTTATAAATACTGTTTAAAAATTAAGGTAAGTCATAATCATCTAAGTCTAAGTGAATCGGTCCTTGTCATTATTGAAATCTAAATAATTGAGTCATCAAAAGTTTTGGAAAATTTGTGTAAAATTTTATAAAAATCTATAAAAACCCTAACAAAGATTGGTAAAATCGTAAAAATCCTTCAATTGTGAAAACTGAGGAATTTTTGTAAAAATTACAAGAAAATCAAGCAAAAATCTGCAGGTAAGAGTGAATTACAAACAGGGCTGAATTTGCCTATAAGATAAACGAGCTATTGCTTAGGGATCATGCTTTGAAGTGGGTCCCTAACTCCCCCCAAAAAAATTGCATGATTCGTTCCTTAAAAAATGAAAATTGGTTGAAAAAACTAATTTCATTTTCAAGTGCTTGAAAACTTTGAATATTTGGAAACATGTGGCTACAAATCTTAAATTTTAAAATTTCTAACAAATGGTAGAGGGAGAGGAATGCCAAAATTTGTCAAATTCAGCTCCTTGCCACATCCTACAGTAAAAATGTAAAACTCATGGTTCTTGCGATTGTAACATATTATTCGAAATAACTTTTTGTGACTCACATGTTTCATATCTTGCTATATATTCAAAATGCAGTATTTTGGATATTCTTTAGCATTGATTGCTTTTATCTTACTGCTACTGCATATTGTTAATCTGTTTAGCCCGAAAAAAAAAAATCATACACTACCTCTATTCCTTTTCGTTTTCTGCACTTCTTATAAATAAAAAAAGGTTGTTTTAATGAGAAATCTATAGTTTATTTTTTCTTTCAAACTTAAAATGGCTGTTTCTTACAAAGTTTGAACAATACTGTACAACTGTATAATCTAGTTATCACTTTCTATGTCTGTCCCATTAACCTTTATAAGGCTTCAAAATGCAGAATTTTATGTCCATTTTACAAAATTTCCTCCGGGGGAGAAACCCCAGGGACCCCTAAAATTAGATATTCTATTTCCCACTTAAAAGGGAGCCCTGTGTTATTCTCTTGATATCAGCCCCCTCTCTTAAGGTCGATTCAAAAAGGACAACATGAAAACACACATTAATAAAAACAACACAAAAAAGTCAAGCATAGACAAAAACATGGGGGTGGGGGCTATAAAAATGTTGCTCAAAAAAAAAAAAAAAATCCTGCCCCCCCCCCCATGAACTCAGTCCTAAATCCGCCTATGCCCAATTTTCTCATAAATTCCCGAATATGGAGGTGAAAAATTACTTGCACATGTATTAATTTTACATATCGTTGGAAAGGGTAGAAGTTTCCACGTTTTACGCAATTTGTATCAAAGCTCAAACTTAATTACGGCGGAGTTACAGTCGTCCCTCGCTACTTCGCGCTTTGATTTTCGCGGCTTCACTACATCGCGGTTTTTTCTAGTTTTTATTTTTCAAATATAGTAATTAACCTTTTTTATGCGCTCGTGTAAACTTTTTACTTCATAAGAATAACAAAGTATGTCTTTTAAGTAAAGTGAGCTCTTTTAGGGGTTGTAGTTGTACTAGTTGAGGGAGTGGAGGTATAAAATCTCCGAAGAAAGTGAAAAGAATAGCTATTTCATTTTAACCGTTAAGCACTAACTGAAAAGTATAAATTACTGTATTATTACTTGGAGATAAATGCATCTGTAGAGTGTAGATGGTGTTTAACAATGTACTAGCTTTTAAAGTTGTATACGTAATCCCTTTAATGAGGATGAACGTTGAGGAAAAACGGGGGCACATACGGTCACTAACTGGCAATTAATTCATTATCAAACAAGATGTACTTTTTTCACAGATTAGTTGTAGTGTGTAAGAACTACAAGTGTGTGTGTAGTAGTGTAGTTTATTTCCCAATAATCAACAACGTGATATCTTTTTAGTTTAGTGTATTATTTTGTGTAATATATTGAATACTACAAATTTAATGGTGGCTAAGGGTGCTGTTATGTCTAGGGTGCTCTATCTTAAAAACCTATTTAAATAGTCGTAAGTTTTATGTGCTCAAATAAGGAAAATATTCGGTTTATAAATACAGAATCCTACTTCGCGGAAATTCAGTTATCGCGGTCAAGTCTGGAACGAATTAACCGCGATAAACGAGAGTTGACAGTATTTCCATTTTTAGCTCGAATTTTTTTTAGGCTTCGCTGAAATTTAGACACTACTTTCTTCATTAAATCAATCAATAAAAAGTGAAGGAATTGTGCCACAGTTTTCTTTTTGACACCATTGGAAAAAGCGATATTTTTTACTCCAGATACATCTCGACCGATGATCTAAAAAATAAGCTTCTATCTCGAAAGGAAAAAAAAGTTACAAGCCTTTTTAAATGAAATTCAGAAAATCTCATTTCCATTCAAATTGTTAACCATTATCTTTCGCATTTTAATTCCTTAAACTTTTTTATTTTGTGTTTCCATGGTTACGCTTTTTAGATCCATCTTTCGCATTTCAATTTCTTAAAAGTATTTTAATATCTGTCGTCATTGTTTGGGAGGGAAATTTTGCATGATGTTTTTTTTTAAATTTATTTATTTAAACCTGATTGTTGAAAATACGGCACTTGACACAGTTTTTATTTTCAAGGTAGACCGGGCAACGCAGCTAGTGTGTGAAATAAATCCCCCCATTCGTATATTTACTGTGAATTGTATTTTATGCTTGTGTCTATTTTTGGGACAGGGTGTAGTTTTTGTACATGCAAAAATATTTGCTCATTAGTAATTAAAACAATCTTCTAAATGTGTTTCTGAGTTATACTAAAAGATGTTTTTATCTAAAAAATAAAAGGAATTAGTGTATAAGTATATATTTTTTCCACTTTGTGTTTCCTTTTTCAGAATTTTTTGTGCAATCACGATTGTTTATTGTTCTCATTTGACCGTCTTTGATGTCCGTGTCTTTTTCAACCCCCACAGTCACCTGCAGGCGCGGCTCCATCCCCCGGTATCCGCTCCTGGTCGGTGGCGTCCATGTCCTAGACACACGCACGCTCATACACATACGCACTCACACACATACACACACGCCTTTACACACGTACACACACGCCAGCGTGCATACGCACAGGTCTACGCACACACAAAACCCTACACATACACAACTAATACACACGTCTCCGTTCAAGAGGAGAGGTAGGCTTGGAGCGTTGCTTGGAGGGACAGGAGCCGTGTCTAAAAACAAGTGAGTAGAGTAGTAACCAATGAGTAGGGTCCTGCAACTCGTGATTGCGAAAAACATAATTTGAATTCAAAATTTCAGAATTCAAATTAATTTTTCTTAAAGTTGTTTTCAACCAAGTTTTCAAAGAAAAAAAAATGAATGAAAAACTGCTCTCAATCACTTAATAAAATTTTAAACATTTGCAAGATCTTTTAATTAATTTTCCTATTTTCAGAAAAGTTTTATTCATTTAACAATAAATATATGAATTAAATTTAACTTTCAGTCAAAATTTGTACTAAATTAGCTGCGTATTATTTTGCGGCATATTACAAACAAAGCAAGTATCTATTTCACTAAGTATGATACTCTTTTTTTTTTGGGCCAAAGTTTGTTAATCTTTTTAATTTTAGTCAGTATATGGTCAGCATTGGTCAGTCTATATATATAAAAAGGAATGTTTGTCTGTATTGTCATCCATGAACTCAAAAACTACCCGGCAGATTTGGCTGAAACTTTCACCGTTTGTTATTTTTGGTACTGGGAATGTTTATAGACCAGTTCGAAAAAAATCCGATCGATAGTTCCTTTTTTATTCCAATTTAAGTCACAATCCATTGGATAAATACGAATAAAATTATCGGCTGCAGAAATTAATTCGTGTGAAAGATCTCATTGATAAGAAGTTAGCTGTTGCCATTTTTCTTGAGTTTGAACAAATAAATTCTTTCTTTATTGTTTTATGGCTTTTCATGCAACGGGGGGATTTAAAACTTTTTCTATTTGATGTTTTTAGCAATTGATTGATCCTGCAAACTGCATGAGTACAAAATTTGAGTATAGTCACGGCTTCACTTGATACCTGGATCGATTATTATGAAAATTGCTATATATATGTATTTTTCCACGGAGAAGGTGCATAATATGCTCATTGAAGCCTCTCGCCACCAGGTGGCAGATGCAGAGTAGCAACTTCTGCCCCGTTCAAATGATTGTCATGAAAATCAGTATAATGATGTATTTTTTTGTTGGCGTAGCAACGCGCGTCGGGTACAGCTAGTCTTAATATATAAAAATCTTCTGTGCGGACGTTTGTCACCATAAGGCTTTTAATCGTCTGGACTCTGGACCGATTTCGATCAAATTTTTTGTGCGTAATTAAGTTGTGGTAAGCATGGTTTTGAAGCGCGATGGATCGAATCGGAACCGTTTTTGTTAATTAATTAATTTAAACATTGGATGGTTATATCTCCCAAATGATTAATATTTATTTTAACCTATTGTTGAGCGAGAACTGAAATAAATATTTAACCCGTTGCCAAAGTACAATAAGTAAGCCAGCTTTGCTTTTTGTAATGAAATTTCCTGCTTTGATATGTCAATTGAGAATTGATAAAACGTGGAGAGAGAGTGAAGCCTTCACATTTCTCTTGAAAGCAACGATTTCAGATCCCGTGGTATATTTTTAAAGTAAAGTACTGGAAGGTTCACGCAAAACGTGTGTTCTGTCGTCGTAGTTGAACCATGTGACCAGATCGGTGCTTAATGTTTTCCTAACCAAATGATCAGAAAGTACCGTACCTAGCAACTTTTGTTTCTCGGCTGAAATCCATCTGAGTTTTGGCACCAATGTCAAGAATACTTTAAGGATTATCTAACTAATCAGTACATTATTAAAAGAAAAGATGATGGAATTGAAAGACGAAACAAGTTTTATTTTCGTCCAGATGAATTACAACAGGGTAGTTTATGTACACAAAAGATTAGTGCAGTGGAAGATCTTTATCTTTGGTGGAAAGAACAAGTTAGGCAATGTATGAAGTTAAAAAGTTTTCGTTCAAAAGATCGGACCGCTAATCGGTCGGAGTTGGTTTCGCTCACTGATCGGCTAGATTGCAGTAACGTGGTGGCTTGGCGACTTTGGCTATAATTAATAGAGCTGCGTGATCATTTGTTTACATTTTGAAGGTACTATTAATTTAATTTATTGCATTTTTTGTTTATTTGGCGAAATATTTCAAATTGCAAAGAATTATTTTTCGTTTTTAAAGTGTTTAGTCATTTTAGTTGAAGAATGTGTTTATTTTACATCGGGAGGGGGTGGGGATGATTGATTTTCGCACTTATTTAAAGAATTATTTTTACCTTAATAATTTTTCTAAACGATATCCTTTCGATTGTTTTATTCTTTTTCATATGGGGGATGTTGCAGCGTGATTTCCCGTTTGTTCTAGATGGGTAGTTAGATTTTTACACTTAATATCTGAGGACGCTTTTTATTTTTTGAGTATGGCTGAAGGAACAAACCCAAAGTACGGGAGAAAAAATAGTTAATAAAAACAACTGCTCAGTGGGCACTAGATAAATCAAGTTGTAATAAATATGCGCATTCTGACACCATAGCAGCTTAAACCATTTTTTTAACACGCTTTTATTAGCTTCACCTGTATGTATGTATGTATGTATGTATGTATGTATGTATGTATGTATGTATGTATGTATGTATCTTGTAACGGAATCTTGCAGCTCAAATTTCGCCCACTTCCTGCGATCGGATTCTTTTGAAATTTGGCACACAACCTCAGACCCGATGACAATGCAATATTCTATAATCAAATTAATTAATTAACTCTTTTAATTGTTAGGTTCCTCCAATTTTAATCAATATTTTGGCATAAATCCAACAATGTGAAATAGGAAATTTTTAAAAAATACATTAAAAAATGCTCGCAAAAATTATTTTAAAATATCTACAAAAACCTTTAATTTTTCTGCATTAGACAAAATTTGTTCCAATGTTCCAAGCTAATTAGAACATGAAATATAATTGTTTTTAACTAATTTCATGCGAAAATTTAGGCGAGCCTTCAATTAGAAATTCATTGCTGATCAGACCATTGTTGAACAAAACTTTTATTCAAATGCATCTCAAATTTTCAAAGTAATATAAATATGATTTCCGCAAACATACATCGATGACTCACAGTAGATTCTCATCGGGGTGCCCTTGTCTTAACTTTAAGATATTACCTCGCACTCGTTTTATAAATAATTTCGTCAATTCTGGATAAATATTTCCACTGTAAGACTAAAAAACAAAAATAAAATAATAGTTTATAAAACTAAAAAAACACGCTTTCGTAGCAAAGTGAACAAAAAAGCGAAAAATAATCTTTGGATGATAGTAGTTGACCAATCTCTTAATTTTAATGTAATACAAAAAAGCGTGGGGAGCTTGAATTTCTGCCATTTGTTGTCCAAGCAAAAATGTAAATAGACAGCACCCCGCGCTTTTTTGTATTAGGGTAGACCGACCAGTGAATGAACAATTAAGCACAATTTCATTTTTAAAAAATCCTAGTAATTTTGAATTCTATACTGTACAGATTGTGATAGCGAAAACATTTTAATTGATCTATGTAAATATCTCTAAAAAATCGCGGGAACTTAAAATGGTACCGCTTCCGACTTTTTTAGGTGTTTAAAGAAAAAATGGCACAAAGACCCAGTGAATGAACATGATAAATTTTGATTCAAAAAGAAACTAAGTTTCTTTGAGATCTATCTATCTATATATATATAACTACTATATCTATTTATCTATCTATCTATCTATTTATATAACTATCTATGTCTATCTATCTATCTATCTACTCTTATCTATCCATCTATATATCTATATATCTATTTATATATCGTATCTATCTATCTATCTCTATGTCCATTTACCTATTTATCAATGTACTTATCCATTTTTCTATCTATCTACTTATCTGTATCTAGCTTTCTATATATATTTATCTATCTATCTATATACTTATCTATCGATCTATCTATCTATCTATATACTTATCTATCGATCTATCTATCTACCTATCTACTTATCTATCTATATATCTATATACTTATCTCTCGATCTATCAATCTCTCTATATACTTATCTATCGATCTATCTATCTACTTATCTTTCTATCTATATATCTTTCTACCTATATATCTATCTACCTTTCTACTTATCTATCTATCTATCTATATACTTATCTATCGATCTATCTATCTACCTATCTATATACTTATTTATCGTTCTATCTCTCTACTTATCTATCTATATATCTATCTACTTATCTCTGTGTATATCTACTTATATGTCCACTTATCTACTTATCTATCTATCTATCTATCTATCTATCTATCTATCTATCTATCTATCTATCTATCTATCTATATACTTATCTATCAATCTATCTATTTACTTATCTATCTATATATCTATCCACTTATCAATTTATCTATCTACTTATCGATTGATTTATCTACGTATCTCTCTACTTATCTACTTATCTATCTGTCTATCTACCTATCTATCTATATCCTTATCAGTATATCTACCTATCTATATCTATCCACAAATCTATATCTATCGGTCTATCTACCTGTCTATATATCTACCTACTATCTATCTCTATATCAGTCTCTCTACCTAGCTATCTATCTCTATATTAGTCTCTCTATCTACCTATCTATCTATTAACCACTACCTATCTATTTATCTATCAATAAATCTATCGATCTATCTATCGATCTATCTATCTACCTTCCTGTTCTATCTCTATATTTATCTACCTATATATCTATTTACCTCTTTTTTTTATATATCTATCTCTATATTTTCCTTTATCTATTTATCTATCACAAACATACATACATATCTACCTATCTATTCTCTCTCTTTGTATATATATATATTTCTATTTCTCTATATCTCTATCTACCTGTCTATCTATCAAGAGAGATAAAGATATAGAAAGATAGATGTAGGTAGGTAGGTTAATATACAGATAGATGTATAGATAGACAAAAGATAAAACTCAGTAAAAAGTGCATTGTTTACAAAGACAAAAATAAAGAAATTATAAAATATATAATGAAATCTTTACTAGTAATAAAGCTGAAAGTCTCTCTGTCTGTCAGGATGTATGTCTGTCAGGAACTCAGTGACGCGCATAGCGCCTAGACCGTTCGGCCGATTTTCATGAAATTTGGCACAAAGTTAGTTTGTAGCATGGGGGTGTGAACCTCGAAGCGATTTTTCGAAAATTCGATGTGGTTCTTTTTAACACGCTTTTATTAGCTTCACCTGTATGTATGTATGTATGTATGTATGTATGTATGTATGTATGTATGTATGTATGTATGTATCTTGTAACGGAATCTTGCAGCTCAAATTTCGCCCACTTCCCGCGATCGGATTCTTTTGAAATTTGGCACACAACCTCAGACCCGATGACAATGCAATATTCTATAATAAATAAATTAATTAACTCTTTTAATTGTTTGTTTTCTCCAATTTTAATCAATATTTTGGCATAAATCCAACAATGTGAAAAAGGAAAAATTAAAAAAAATACATAAAAAAATGCTCGCAAAAATTATTTTAAAATATCTACAAAAACTTTTAATTTTTCTGCATCAGACAAAATTTGTTCCAATGTTCCAAGGTAATTAGAACATGAAATATTATTGCTTTTAACTAATTTCATGCCAAAGTTTAGGTGAGCCTTCAATTGGAAATTCATTGCTGATCAGACCATTGTTGAACAAAACTTTTATTCAAATGCATCTCATATTTTCAAAGTTATATAAATATGATTTCCGCAAACATACATCGATGACTCACAGTAGCTTCCCATCGGGGTGCCCTTGTCTTAACTTTAAGATATTACCTCGCACTCATTTCATAAATAATTTCGTCAATTCAACTTTTACGAAAAAAAGTACGTAATTGCAATTTTGTCTGATAATTCTCCAACATAAGACTAAAAAACAGAAAAATAAAATAATAGTTTAAAAAGCTAAAAAAACACGCTTTCGTAGCAAAATGAACTATAAAGTGAAAAATAATCTTTGAATGATAGTAGTTGATCAATCACTTAATTTTAATGTAATACAAAAAAGCGTGGGAGCTTCTTATCAGTTGTTTTGAATTTCTTCCATTTGTTGTCCAAGCAAAAATGTAAATAGACAGCACCCCACGGTTTTTTGTATTACATTAAAATTAAGTGATTGGTCAACTACTATTATCCAAAGATTATTTTTCACTTTATAGTTCATTTTGCTACGAAAGCGTATTTTTTTAGTTTTTTAAACTATTATTTTATTTTTTTCTATTCCAATTTTAAGAACAAAAATATCATAAGATGGACGAGTAAATTACGAAATTATCATAACGTGGAACCGCAACATGGGCACAAGCCAATTGGCGAGATACGAAATTACCATAACGTGGAACCGTAACATGAGTACAAGCCAATTGGCGAGAAAATTTACCATACATTAAAATAATGTATGGTAAATATATTATTGTAAATTTTTTATTTGTAAATATATTATTTGTAAATATAGTATTGTAAATATATTATTTGTAAATATACAGGCGAACCAAAAGACCTTTTAATTTTTCTATTACAAGCAAAGCCGTGCGGGTACCACTAGTACATAAATAAATAAGCATATAAAACTATCTGCATTACAAAAAAGTACGAAAATTAAAATATCTCAAAGAAACTTCAAATTTCTTTTTAAATCAAAAGAAATTTTGCCACTGTTCATTCACTGGGTTTTCGCAATTTTTCGTACCCAGTGACTGAACACCCCTCTACCTGAAAATCTACGCATTCTGCATTGACTGAAACAATTTAAATCCATAGCCTAAATATGTATACTTAATTTTTCTTTCGTAAAGTTAAAAAATAAAATTTATCAATAAAAATAATATTTATCAAAATAATTGCTAGCACGAAACCAGCCTTATTATTTTGAAAGAGAAAAAGAACGATTCTCGGCTGTTTTTAAAAAAAAATGACGCGCTGTTCATTCACTGGATGGTGCTCACTCACTGGTCGGTCTACTCTACATTAAAATTAAGTGATTGGTCAACCACTATCATCCAAAGATTATTTTTCGCTTTTTAGTTCACTTTGCTACGAAAGCGTGTTTTTTTTAGTTTTTTAAACTATTATTTTTACTTATTTTTTTCAACAGAATGGTTCAAACACTTGATAGTTTATTTAAAATTTTTAAGTTTTCAATTTACAAAGTTTGAACAGAACAACGTCTGTCGGGTTCTCTAGTATTTTATAAATCTTAGTCAGTAAAGTCAGTATTTTTGACCCTCCAAACAGTTTTACCCCCTGTGTCCCTTCTCCCCCCTTGTGCACGCTCCTTGGCGTTATACATACACACCCTAGAAATTAATATATATGTACACATGTCCTTGTGTGCGTGTGTGTGAATACTGTACATAGTATTTTTATCGATTTCTGTACGCATTTTTTAGTTTTGCACAAATCAGTGTGGCAATTGCACTTCCTGACCCCACCTCTGAAAAACGTCCCTAGCTTTTAGAAATCTTTTTCACTGTTAAATTCAATGCCTTTTAAATTTTTCGTTATAAGAAAGTGTTATATTTATATGTATGCTAAGGACACATGCACTCGGTGCGTTCTTTGGTGTCCCGCGAGTCTTCGTTAAGTTTCGCCATTCTCTCCATTCGTCGTTCGAATAACAAGTGACTTTTTTCCGGACGTCCGCTATCATAATCTTTCAGACAAGTTGTTGATTTTCTTATAACCCTGACTTCTCTGCTTTCTGTTTTTTATGCCGGAGCGAAAGTGTTTGCCTTCTTTGGACTCCCGCTGTTTGTGTTAGACACTTTTGCGAAGTTGAAGTTTTTTTTTTTTTTTCTTTCGTTTGGTTATTAAAATTGTTGCTCTTCGTAGAACAAGTCGAGATGTTACAAAACAGCATTGAATGATGTTTCAAACCCTTAAAGTAAAGCGTTGCGAAAATTATAATGTCCAAAAGTTGAACTGTTTTTTTCACATGAGTTGGGGAAAAGCGGTGCGTGCATCGCTATGTAATGGAAACTAGCGCGCTGTTAAAAATTCTGGTTCAACCTATTACCGAGAAATGGTGCTCATTAGCTGCAACCATCGTTTGATGCAAACTTGAACCATTATAATGGTTTTTTTCATCACGGATCACACCATCGAAATAGTGCAAATTGGTGACAAATGATAGTTGCAACTAATTGCACCATTTCTTGGCGAAAGGTTGAACTAAGAGTGTTAAGGGTGCAATTATAATGTTTGGCTTGGGAGCAAAGAAAATCCCGCTTATAATTTAGAGCTTTCGTTAGACACAAGAGAAATTTTTTAAATAAATAAACTTGCGGAGGAGTTTCACCTAGTGTTTCTCATGGCTCTCCATGTTTCTGTAATGATTATTTTGATTTGAAGGCAAATTAATGTCGAATACTCAGATTATTCAAGTATGACTTAGATTTACTTCCAAATGAAGTCTAAAATGCAATATTTTGAAAGACTAAAAATTTTTTTTACTGCAACTTAGTAATGTAACGAAAAATAACACAGATCATAATCAAGAGGCCGTAAAACAATTTCGAAGAGGTTAAAATGTCAGTAATCCAACGTTATTAAGCACAAAACTTGCAAATGATTGCAGACACGTGTTTCGGTGTTACAAGGAACACCTTTTTCAATGCAAAGAAGTGTGAGCTTTTGGATGAAAAGTCATCCGAGAAAAGCAACACGGTGGAACAGGAGGTAGTATAAATATCAAAAAATAGAAATTAAACAAAACAAAAAAGATAAAATGACACATGGAGACAAAATTTACTATATAATTCCATCAGGAAAAAACCGTTAAGTAATAAATTTTAAAAGAAAACCCATAAACAATGCAAAAAGTCCAAAAATGAAACCACTCTGAATAAATTAGCAATAAATTTACCAGCGGGAAAAACTATGTATGGAAGCAATGTATCAAATGGAGAAATGCAGAAAAAACAGAGTGAAGGATAAACATATTGGAATTAGTTAATCACAAAACGAAATAAGAAAGCAAAAAATGAAAAAATAAAAGTAAGAAGTGTACGACGTTTACATAAAAATAATAGAAAATCTAAACCAATTTTAACAAAGGAGTCCACACAGAAGAAAAATAGGGAATTGCAGTAAGATCGTTAACTAAATTAGAACGGTTCCTCAGGATGTGAAAAGATTCCCAAAAATCAAGATCCAACGAATTGGGGCATTTTTGGATAATTTGATAAGAGTTAAAATCAAAAGAGTGATTCGATTCCCAACAGTGTTGAGCAATACTGGATTTATTCAGCTGTTGTTTTCTCACATAGCTTTGATGTTCTTTTAACCGAAATTTCAAAGAACGGCGGGTCTGTCCGATGTATCCGAGTCCGCAATTGCAAACAATTTTATAGATCCCACAGCAATTAAGAGGGTGAATAGAATCTTTAAGAGAAGAGAAAGAAAGTTTATTAATAGGAGAAAATACCACTTGGAATTGGAATCGCTTCAGAATCTTAGCAACCTGAAAACTGATACCAGGGAAGAAAGGCAGAACAACTAAATTCTTAGTGTTAAAAGTTCTATTAAGAACAACATTTTGAGATTTTTTGCAAAGTTTTTTATAAATGGAATCAACTAAGGTGGGCGGATAGTCTCTATCAACAGCCACAGCTCTTATATAGTTAAGTTCCGCATTAAGAAGCTCAGGTGAAGAACAAATATTCATTGCACGATAAACATATGTGTTGAAAGCTGAATATTTTTGATTAGGAGGGTGAGACGATAATCTATGTGGGGGTAAGGAAACAGCAAAAGGTTTACGATAAACCGTAGTTTCAAAACCGGACTCAGTTCGAGAAACGAGAACATCCAGAAATGGAAGGCAATTATTCTGTTCTTTTTCACAAGAGAATTGAATATGAGGATCAATGGAATTTAAAATGGATAAAGTATCATCAATGCTTAGTTGACCGTGGTTCATAAGAACAAAACAGTCATCAACATAGCGAACATAGAATTGAAACTGTAGTTTCTGAAACAACTTGACCTCAAAGTAATGCATGTAAATATCACTAAGGATGGGGCTAAGTGGGTTTCCCATTGCCAAACCATCCAACATAGTATAAAATTTACCATTAAAAACAAAGGAACTTTGCCTTAGACAAGTATGAGTAAGGAAAACTAAATCCTCAATTTCCTTAGAGGTAAAATGAAATTCAGACAGTCTACTCTGAAGGCATAACAATGAACCCTCGACCGGAACGTTCGTAAATAATGAGTTCACATCAAAAGAAACCATAAAAGAATTATTTGGAACGCAATTCTGAATTTTTTTGACAAACTCGATAGAGTTTTTTACAGTGAATACATTATTACTCATAAGAGGAGAAAACACAGAGACTAAATATTTTGCAAGTTTATAAGAAGCCGTACCAATATTGGAAACAATCGGTCTGAAAGGAATGCCAGCTTTATGTACCTTGGGTAAAGCATAAAATCTAGCGCAATTAGCAATAGAAGGAATAACAGAGCGTTTAACATTTATTGGAATAGACTGAACAGACTTGACAGCCGAAGAAATAGTCTTTAACTCATTTTCACTAGGATCTTTAGAAATCTCTAAGTATGGACCAGAAGAAATCAAATCATTAGTTTTGTCAACATAAGATGATTTGTCAAGAACAACAATTTGACCACCCTTGTCAGCTTTAGTAACAACAATATCTGAATTAGAAGTTAAATTCTTTACAGTACGCCGAACAGTATTAGTAAAGACGGGATTGGAAATTCTAGAATTAAAGTCCACATTAGAAGCAATAAGATGCCTAACGCAATCTTTTTGATTGGATGATAAGGCACTAAATTTAAAAGCTTTCTCAATAGGAGCAATAAGCTTAGAAAAAGAAGGTTTGCTGGCCAGAGCAAAGTTATCATTGCATTTTAGAGCATTAATTTGAGAACTATTTAAAGGAACACTTGAAATATTAACGACAACATTTTTATTTACCACTGGTAAATTTTCCGAAGGAACAACTTTCGAATTTCTACAAAGTTTAGCTAATTTCTTTTTCAAAACAACTTGATGATTCTCCGTAGAACGAAGGGTTCTAGACCAAGAAGTTCTATCAACATAATCAAAATCAGAAATAGAATTTGAAATAGAGAGATGCAAATCATAGAGCTCACGTTCAATAAACGAGAGGCGTTTCCTAGTTTCTTGGATCGAAGCTCTAAGTAGAGCCAATTTCGACCGAAAAATAACTTTATCAATTTTTACAGAACGTGGTAAGTTACATTTCAAAGAAATAAAATTCGGAATAACTTTCCTGCGCCTACATTCTTGAAGAAATTTTAAGTGGTTCAAAAAGCGAAACTTCTTAATACGAAGATTGCAAAACCTATTGATTTGAGACATTCCAAAAACAAAATAACAAAGTACATAAAAACAAATTATTATCAAAAATACAAATCAAATTAAAACAGTAACAAGGCAAAAATGAAGCAAAATTCAAAACTACCAAATACAACAAATACAACCAAAATTCAAGGCAAGAAGAAAGAAAAAAGAAAGTAGAATGCAAACGTACGGCCCGTTTAAGCCAACTAAATAAAGAATAAATACCTTTGTGCTGAAAAATTAAAATGTCAGTAATCCAACGTTATTAAGCACAAAACTTGCAAATGATTGCAGACACGTGTTTCGGTGTTACAAGGAACACCTTTTTCAATGCAAAGAAGTGTGAGCTTTTGGATGAAAAGTCATCCGAGAAAAGCAACACGGTGGAACAGGAGGTAGTATAAATATCAAAAAATAGAAATTAAACAAAACAAAAAAGATAAAATGACACATGGAGACAAAATTTACTATATAATTCCATCAGGAAAAAACCGTTAAGTAATAAATTTTAAAAGAAAACCCATAAACAATGCAAAAAGTCCAAAAATGAAACCACTCTGAATAAATTAGCAATAAATTTACCAGCGGGAAAAACTATGTATGGAAGCAATGTATCAAATGGAGAAATGCAGAAAAAACAGAGTGAAGGATAAACATATTGGAATTAGTTAATCACAAAACGAAATAAGAAAGCAAAAAATGAAAAAATAAAAGTAAGAAGTGTACGACGTTTACATAAAAATAATAGAAAATCTAAACCAATTTTAACAAAGGAGTCCACACAGAAGAAAAATAGGGAATTGCAGTAAGATCGTTAACTAAATTAGAACGGTTCCTCAGGATGTGAAAAGATTCCCAAAAATCAAGATCCAACGAATTGGGGCATTTTTGGATAATTTGATAAGAGTTAAAATCAAAAGAGTGATTCGATTCCCAACAGTGTTGAGCAATACTGGATTTATTCAGCTGTTGTTTTCTCACATAGCTTTGATGTTCTTTTAACCGAAATTTCAAAGAACGGCGGGTCTGTCCGATGTATCCGAGTCCGCAATTGCAAACAATTTTATAGATCCCACAGCAATTAAGAGGGTGAATAGAATCTTTAAGAGAAGAGAAAGAAAGTTTATTAATAGGAGAAAATACCACTTGGAATTGGAATCGCTTCAGAATCTTAGCAACCTGAAAACTGATACCAGGGAAGAAAGGCAGAACAACTAAATTCTTAGTGTTAAAAGTTCTATTAAGAACAACATTTTGAGATTTTTTGCAAAGTTTTTTATAAATGGAATCAACTAAGGTGGGCGGATAGTCTCTATCAACAGCCACAGCTCTTATATAGTTAAGTTCCGCATTAAGAAGCTCAGGTGAAGAACAAATATTCATTGCACGATAAACATATGTGTTGAAAGCTGAATATTTTTGATTAGGAGGGTGAGACGATAATCTATGTGGGGGTAAGGAAACAGCAAAAGGTTTACGATAAACCGTAGTTTCAAAACCGGACTCAGTTCGAGAAACGAGAACATCCAGAAATGGAAGGCAATTATTCTGTTCTTTTTCACAAGAGAATTGAATATGAGGATCAATGGAATTTAAAATGGATAAAGTATCATCAATGCTTAGTTGACCGTGGTTCATAAGAACAAAACAGTCATCAACATAGCGAACATAGAATTGAAACTGTAGTTTCTGAAACAACTTGACCTCAAAGTAATGCATGTAAATATCACTAAGGATGGGGCTAAGTGGGTTTCCCATTGCCAAACCATCCAACATAGTATAAAATTTACCATTAAAAACAAAGGAACTTTGCCTTAGACAAGTATGAGTAAGGAAAACTAAATCCTCAATTTCCTTAGAGGTAAAATGAAATTCAGACAGTCTACTCTGAAGGCATAACAATGAACCCTCGACCGGAACGTTCGTAAATAATGAGTTCACATCAAAAGAAACCATAAAAGAATTATTTGGAACGCAATTCTGAATTTTTTTGACAAACTCGATAGAGTTTTTTACAGTGAATACATTATTACTCATAAGAGGAGAAAACACAGAGACTAAATATTTTGCAAGTTTATAAGAAGCCGTACCAATATTGGAAACAATCGGTCTGAAAGGAATGCCAGCTTTATGTACCTTGGGTAAAGCATAAAATCTAGCGCAATTAGCAATAGAAGGAATAACAGAGCGTTTAACATTTATTGGAATAGACTGAACAGACTTGACAGCCGAAGAAATAGTCTTTAACTCATTTTCACTAGGATCTTTAGAAATCTCTAAGTATGGACCAGAAGAAATCAAATCATTAGTTTTGTCAACATAAGATGATTTGTCAAGAACAACAATTTGACCACCCTTGTCAGCTTTAGTAACAACAATATCTGAATTAGAAGTTAAATTCTTTACAGTACGCCGAACAGTATTAGTAAAGACGGGATTGGAAATTCTAGAATTAAAATCCACATTAGAAGCAATAAGATGCCTAACGCAATCTTTTTGATTGGATGATAAGGCACTAAATTTAAAAGCTTTCTCAATAGGAGCAATAAGCTTAGAAAAAGAAGGTTTGCTGGCCAGAGCAAAGTTATCATTGCATTTTAGAGCATTAATTTGAGAACTATTTAAAGGAACACTTGAAATATTAACGACAACATTTTTATTTACCACTGGTAAATTTTCCGAAGGAACAACTTTCGAATTTCTACAAAGTTTAGCTAATTTCTTTTTCAAAACAACTTGATGATTCTCCGTAGAACGAAGGGTTCTAGACCAAGAAGTTCTATCAACATAATCAAAATCAGAAATAGAATTTGAAATAGAGAGATGCAAATCATAGAGCTCACGTTCAATAAACGAGAGGCGTTTCCTAGTTTCTTGGATCGAAGCTCTAAGTAGAGCCAATTTCGACCGAAAAATAACTTTATCAATTTTTACAGAACGTGGTAAGTTACATTTCAAAGAAATAAAATTCGGAATAACTTTCCTGCGCCTACATTCTTGAAGAAATTTTAAGTGGTTCAAAAAGCGAAACTTCTTAATACGAAGATTGCAAAACCTATTGATTTGAGACATTCCAAAAACAAAATAACAAAGTACATAAAAACAAATTATTATCAAAAATACAAATCAAATTAAAACAGTAACAAGGCAAAAATGAAGCAAAATTCAAAACTACCAAATACAACAAATACAACCAAAATTCAAGGCAAGAAGAAAGAAAAAAGAAAGTAGAATGCAAACGTACGGCCCGTTTAAGCCAACTAAATAAAGAATAAATACCTTTGTGCTGAAAAATTAAAATGTCAGTAATCCAACGTTATTAAGCACAAAACTTGCAAATGATTGCAGACACGTGTTTCGGTGTTACAAGGAACACCTTTTTCAATGCAAAGAAGTGTGAGCTTTTGGATGAAAAGTCATCCGAGAAAAGCAACACGGTGGAACAGGAGGTAGTATAAATATCAAAAAATAGAAATTAAACAAAACAAAAAAGATAAAATGACACATGGAGACAAAATTTACTATATAATTCCATCAGGAAAAAACCGTTAAGTAATAAATTTTAAAAGAAAACCCATAAACAATGCAAAAAGTCCAAAAATGAAACCACTCTGAATAAATTAGCAATAAATTTACCAGCGGGAAAAACTATGTATGGAAGCAATGTATCAAATGGAGAAATGCAGAAAAAACAGAGTGAAGGATAAACATATTGGAATTAGTTAATCACAAAACGAAATAAGAAAGCAAAAAATGAAAAAATAAAAGTAAGAAGTGTACGACGTTTACATAAAAATAATAGAAAATCTAAACCAATTTTAACAAAGGAGTCCACACAGAAGAAAAATAGGGAATTGCAGTAAGATCGTTAACTAAATTAGAACGGTTCCTCAGGATGTGAAAAGATTCCCAAAAATCAAGATCCAACGAATTGGGGCATTTTTGGATAATTTGATAAGAGTTAAAATCAAAAGAGTGATTCGATTCCCAACAGTGTTGAGCAATACTGGATTTATTCAGCTGTTGTTTTCTCACATAGCTTTGATGTTCTTTTAACCGAAATTTCAAAGAACGGCGGGTCTGTCCGATGTATCCGAGTCCGCAATTGCAAACAATTTTATAGATCCCACAGCAATTAAGAGGGTGAATAGAATCTTTAAGAGAAGAGAAAGAAAGTTTATTAATAGGAGAAAATACCACTTGGAATTGGAATCGCTTCAGAATCTTAGCAACCTGAAAACTGATACCAGGGAAGAAAGGCAGAACAACTAAATTCTTAGTGTTAAAAGTTCTATTAAGAACAACATTTTGAGATTTTTTGCAAAGTTTTTTATAAATGGAATCAACTAAGGTGGGCGGATAGTCTCTATCAACAGCCACAGCTCTTATATAGTTAAGTTCCGCATTAAGAAGCTCAGGTGAAGAACAAATATTCATTGCACGATAAACATATGTGTTGAAAGCTGAATATTTTTGATTAGGAGGGTGAGACGATAATCTATGTGGGGGTAAGGAAACAGCAAAAGGTTTACGATAAACCGTAGTTTCAAAACCGGACTCAGTTCGAGAAACGAGAACATCCAGAAATGGAAGGCAATTATTCTGTTCTTTTTCACAAGAGAATTGAATATGAGGATCAATGGAATTTAAAATGGATAAAGTATCATCAATGCTTAGTTGACCGTGGTTCATAAGAACAAAACAGTCATCAACATAGCGAACATAGAATTGAAACTGTAGTTTCTGAAACAACTTGACCTCAAAGTAATGCATGTAAATATCACTAAGGATAAACGCCTCTCGTTTATTGAACGTGAGCTCTATGATTTGCATCTCTCTATTTCAAATTCTATTTCTGATTTTGATTATGTTGATAGAACTTCTTGGTCTAGAACCCTTCGTTCTACGGAGAATCATCAAGTTGTTTTGAAAAAGAAATTAGCTAAACTTTGTAGAAATTCGAAAGTTGTTCCTTCGGAAAATTTACCAGTGGTAAATAAAAATGTTGTCGTTAATATTTCAAGTGTTCCTTTAAATAGTTCTCAAATTAATGCTCTAAAATGCAATGATAACTTTGCTCTGGCCAGCAAACCTTCTTTTTCTAAGCTTATTGCTCCTATTGAGAAAGCTTTTAAATTTAGTGCCTTATCATCCAATCAAAAAGATTGCGTTAGGCATCTTATTGCTTCTAATGTGGACTTTAATTCTAGAATTTCCAATCCCGTCTTTACTAATACTGTTCGGCGTACTGTAAAGAATTTAACTTCTAATTCAGATATTGTTGTTACTAAAGCTGACAAGGGTGGTCAAATTGTTGTTCTTGACAAATCATCTTATGTTGACAAAACTAATGATTTGATTTCTTCTGGTCCATACTTAGAGATTTCTAAAGATCCTAGTGAAAATGAGTTAAAGACTATTTCTTCGGCTGTCAAGTCTGTTCAGTCTATTCCAATAAATGTTAAACGCTCTGTTATTCCTTCTATTGCTAATTGCGCTAGATTTTATGCTTTACCCAAGGTACATAAAGCTGGCATTCCTTTCAGACCGATTGTTTCCAATATTGGTACGGCTTCTTATAAACTTGCAAAATATTTAGTCTCTGTGTTTTCTCCTCTTATGAGTAATAATGTATTCACTGTAAAAAACTCTATCGAGTTTGTCAAAAAAAATTCAGAATTGCGTTCCAAATAATTCTTTTATGGTTTCTTTTGATGTGAACTCATTATTTACGAACGTTCCGGTCGAGGGTTCATTGTTATGCCTTCAGAGTAGACTGTCTGAATTTCATTTTACCTCTAAGGAAATTGAGGATTTAGTTTTCCTTACTCATACTTGTCTAAGGCAAAGTTCCTTTGTTTTTAATGGTAAATTTTATACTATGTTGGATGGTTTGGCAATGGGAAACCCACTTAGCCCCATCCTTAGTGATATTTACATGCATTACTTTGAGGTCAAGTTGTTTCAGAAACTACAGTTTCAATTCTATGTTCGCTATGTTGATGACTGTTTTGTTCTTATGAACCACGGTCAACTAAGCATTGATGATACTTTATCCATTTTAAATTCCATTGATCCTCATATTCAATTCTCTTGTGAAAAAGAACAGAATAATTGCCTTCCATTTCTGGATGTTCTCGTTTCTCGAACTGAGTCCGGTTTTGAAACTACGGTTTATCGTAAACCTTTTGCTGTTTCCTTACCCCCACATAGATTATCGTCTCACCCTCCTAATCAAAAATATTCAGCTTTCAACACATATGTTTATCGTGCAATGAATATTTGTTCTTCACCTGAGCTTCTTAATGCGGAAC
Organism: Uloborus diversus; assembly: GCF_026930045.1. NCBI lineage: Eukaryota > Metazoa > Arthropoda > Arachnida > Araneae > Uloboridae > Uloborus > Uloborus diversus. Next base: position 79,611 of record NW_026558963.1, read on the forward strand.
TTAACTATATAAGAGCTGTGGCTGTTGATAGAGACTATCCGCCCCACCTTAGTTGATTCCATTTATAAAAAAACTTTGCAAAAAATCTCAAAATGTTGTTCTTAATAGAACTTTTAACACTAAGAATTTAGTTGTTCTGCCTTTCTTCCCTGGTATCAGTTTTCAGGTTGCTAAGATTCTGAAGCGATTCCAATTCCAAGTGGTATTTTCTCCTATTAATAAACTTTCTTTCTCTTCTCTTAAAGATTCTATTCACCCTCTTAATTGCTGTGGGATCTATAAAATTGTTTGCAATTGCGGACTCGGATACATCGGACAGACCCGCCGTTCTTTGAAATTTCGGTTAAAAGAACATCAAAGCTATGTGAGAAAACAACAGCTGAATAAATCCAGTATTGCTCAACACTGTTGGGAATCGAATCACTCTTTTGATTTTAACTCTTATCAAATTATCCAAAAATGCCCCAATTCGTTGGATCTTGATTTTTGGGAATCTTTTTCACATCCTGAGGAACCGTTCTAATTTAGTTAACGATCTTACTGCAATTCCCTATTTTTCTTCTGTGTGGACTCCTTTGTTAAAATTGGTTTAGATTTTCTATTATTTTTTATGTAAACGTCGTACATTTCTTACTTTTATTTTTTCATTTTTTGCTTTCTTATTTCGTTTTCTGATTAACTAATTCCAATATGTTTATCCTTCACTCTGTTTTTTCTGCATTTCTCCATTTGATACATTGCTTCCATACATAGTTTTTCCCGCTGGTAAATTTATTGCTAATTTATTCAGAGTGGTTTCATTTTTGGACTTTTTGCATTGTTTATGGGTTTTCTTTTAAAATTTATTACTTAACGGTTTTTTCCTGATGGAATTATATAATAAATTTTGTCTCCATGTGTCATTTTATCTTTTTTGTTTTGTTTAATTTCTATTTTTTGATATTCATACTACCTCCTGTTCCACCGTGTTGCTTTTCTCGGATGACTTTTCATCCAAAAGCTCACACTTCTTTGCATTGAAAAAGGTGTTCCTTGTAACACCGAAACACGTGTCTGCAATCATTTGCAAGTTTTGTGCTTAATAACGTTGGATTACTGACATTTTGACATTTTAATTACAAGACTGCTTATCGCGAAATTCAGGAAAACTAAATCTTTTTCTGATATTCTGTCAACATTTTCGAAAATTACACACAAACCAGGTCAGTCAGTCAGAGAATTAGTGGAGGAAATATCAAGACAGGCATCACTCTATGTTGGGATTAATAGCTCTAGCAACCAGGAACTTATTGATTTAGCGGAAAACATTAAATTGACAAAATTTTTAAAAGTTCTTAGGAGGGACATTAGGTTGGAGGTAAAGAAAACCAGACCTAAAGATTTTAAATCTGCCCTTAAATGTGCTATAAATGTTGAGAAGGCTCTTGAGCAGTCTGCGTCTTGTGCCACATCTAATAATTCTTGGGACTTCCAAATTAGCACATTGATGAGGAGTCAAATGGAAAATAACAAATTGATTTCTAAACTAACTTCCCAACTCTCTGAATTAACAAACAATAGGGACAGTCAGGTTAACAATTTCCAATTAAGGGGGGGGGGGGAATTCTTGCCAATTTCAAAGTCATTGAAATTTTCAGAATCAACCAATTTCTTGCCACATATGTCAGAAAAGCCATCTAACAACTGATTGTTGGTTTTTTCCCAGTTCAGGTCAAAATTTCAACAGAGGTCGTGGTTCTCAGAGCAACAGAGGTAGAAATTTCCGAGGCAGATACACTCACCCGTATAGAAACAACAGAGGAAATTTTGGGAGACGAAGCAATTTCAACTAATGGTGGGTGCTTGGATCAAACCAAAGCAAAATTCTTGTTCTCAGACAGGTACCCACTATTATAGAGAACAAGCTAAGAATGAAAAAATTAAATCCACACCTGAGAGAATTAATACTCCTACCGAAGAAGTCGAGGAATTTGTACTCTCATGCAACAGTTCCGCAGAAAACAGTTTACCAATCATTCAATTAAAATTCGGTTCATTAATTGTTGATGCATTAATTGACAGCGGAGCTTCTTTATCATTACTTGAGCCTAATATTGTCACAAAAGTCAAGGAATCCACCATACTGATTTTTTGAAGTTCTCTTTATCCCAAAGAAAGGAAAATCTAAAATTTTGACTTCTGATTCTATTCGCCAAGTTTCATTTAATAACACAATTCAAACAATTGTTGAAAATAACACTGATCAACCTATCATTTTGAGGAAAAAGTCAATTTTTGGTTCAGTCAAAAATTTTGATCAATCTGATTGCATATTACCTAGCAATAGCAAACCATTTCAGGTTAACACCTTGTCTTTATCTGTGGTCAGAAAATTAAGGAAAGAGGAAATTAAAGAATCTGATTTCGATCTCGAACATTTAGACCATACACAAAGAAGGGACATTTTGGATATGTTAATGAGAAATACTGAAGTCTTTTCAAAATCTTATTTGACTTTGGGTTCAACTAGCGAAGTTGTTCCTGAAATTAAATTACTTCATAACTTTCCGTTACAAACAAAACCATACCCTATTCCCAAAATCGCTTAAGAATTCGCACAACAAGAAATTGCTAAATTACTTGAGGCAGAAATTATACGAGAATCATCATCATCATATGCATTCCCTGCTATTTTCATTAGAAAAAAAAAAAACAAACAAGAACAATGATCCTGAAAAATAGAAATTTCGGATGGTTATTGTTATTGAAATTATGCATTGTATTTCTGGTCGCCAATTTATAGTGTGTTAGATTTAAAGTCCGCATTTTTTCAAATTCAATTAAAGGAGTCTGATAGGGAGAAACTAGCTTTTTGTATGGAACTAGGGAATTTTGAACCTCTTAGATTACCATTCGGTTCTAAGGTCTCGTGTCAATTTTTCCATATTTTGATTTCTAAAGCTTTGAATGACCTAAAGGGGAGTAACATTAAATCTTTTCTGGATGATATAATCATCGCAGGCAACAGTATTCAGGAAATGAAACAAAATTTGCAATTAGTTTTCGATAGATTGAAGAAATTCAACCTAACATTAGATCCGGCAAAACTTCAAATATGTAGACACAGCATAACCTACTTAGGATACAAATTGGATAACAATAGTTTTTCTCCTTCTGAGGAAAACATTCAGAAAGTCACTAAGTTTCCTATTCCTAGAAATGTCAAACAGGTTTAAGCTTATTTAGGTATGGTGAATTATTTCCGACATATGGTACACAATTTTTCTGACTTACTTACCCTATAGTTAATTTAACCAGAAAAAACATTCCATTTGTTTGGTCACAGGAATGCCAACAAGCATTTGATAAAATTCAGGATATCATGCTTAATAATCCAACTTTAAAAAATTTAAAACTTGACGACAATGTTTATTTGGCTACAGATGCATCCAAAATTGCAGTGTGTGATATTTTGTTGAAAAAGATTGGTAGTAATTACTTCCCTGTTGAATTTTTTTCCAAACAGTTAACTCTTTCCGAGTCAAGATACCCTTCTATTAAAAGAGAGCTGTTTGCTATTTTTTCTACTGTAAAATTTTTTCATGACAAATTATATGGCAGAAGATTTGAAATACTAACTGATGCTAAAAGTCTTACGTATCCCATGAAACTAGATAAACAACCTGAAATCGTAGCTAGATGGATATATACTTACAATTTTTGATTTTGTTCCAAATTATATCCCTGGATTTTCAAACCCAAGTGATTATTTATCGAGGGTAGTTTCAGAAAACAATGAGAATGTAAATAACTTACAATTATTCCAAGCTTGTGAACAACTTAGTAACGAATCTATAAAATTGTTCCAAAGACAGGATAACAAAATTCAGAAAATCATTCAGGCCATTGAAAATAATGACCCAAAAGTTTGTTCAAAATGTTTCATCGACTCTCAGTCAGATTTAGTTATGTTTAAATTTGTCAACCACAACAAAAAGTCCAGAAAAAAAAACTATTCAAACAAAATTCTCATTCCCAACACTCTTTTTAAAATTTGTTTAACTGAAGCTCACACTCCTCATTCTGGTGCATACAAAACATATAATTTCTTGAGGAAACATTATTTTTGGAAAGGTATGTTCAAAGTGACTAAACAATTTTGTACAAATTGTAGAAAATGTTTGAGCCACAAACCTAAGCAGTCTTCAACCACTTATGAGATGATTCCAAAAAAATTCTTGGAGTTAATGAATGTATTAAAATTGATGTAGTTGGAAAATTACCACGTAGCTTAGATAACAAATGTTTTGTGTTGACAATTATTGACCACTATTCCAGATTTTTAGAAGCAATTCCTCTTTCCGACATTACGAGTCCTACCATTATTAAAGCTTTAAATGCTCATTTTTCAAATTTTGGTATACCTAGGATTGTACTTCGGACAACGGTCCCAGTTTTCGTTGGGGTCAATTTAACAATTTCTTAAAACAATTAAATATTCAACACAGAAAAACTTCAGTGTACCTACCGAGAAGCAATGGCTGCGTCGAAAGATGTCACAAATTTTTAGAAAGTTCTATTGCTGCTTTATGCAATAAGACATTCGAATGGACACAAAAGCTACTGATTTTCAAACTTTATTACAACAACTCAGTTCACACCGCCACTGGTTTTTCACCGGCTAAATTATTTTTGGTAGAGAACTTAACATCCCATTGAACAATGATCCAAATTATATTGAGGACTACAAAGAATACCTAGACAGAATTTCCAAGGAAATATCGGAGACCAAAGACAATTTCGATAAACATGAGGATGCATACCTCGCTTCCAGGAAAAAATATGTCAAGGGTAGAAAACCACCAAATTTTCAGATAGGGGACAAAGTTTTTATCTCTGCTTTTCAAAGATCCAATGCCTTGCAACCGAAGTATAATGGACCGTATGAAATTCTCAAAAAATTCAGAAATGATAATTATTTGATTAAAGATGTGCACAATGAAGGAAAAATTATGAAACTACATGTTAGTAAATTATTCCAACAAAAAGATGTTGACTATAATTAATTCAAAAAAAAAAAAAAAGAGAAAAGAAAGAAGGAAAGAGAAAGAAAGAAAAAATTAAGGAAAGGAAGAAGTGAGAGGTGTTATAAAGGGTTCATATGACAGTAAATTTAATGGGTGTTTCAAGTCAAGATTAATACTTTGATTTCTTGAGAGATTTTTGACAAAATTTCCATCTAGGAGTAAATTTTGAGACAGGACTTTGAGCCTGATTTTGGGTTTCTTCTATCACTTGTTATTTGGCGCCTCTGATAGCATTCCCGGTTTCATAGCAGGCTGGTTCCGTATTTAGCTGAGGGGGAAGTGCCCTTAATTCATCTATTCAAACAAAATGGGGAGGAATAATTGAAAAAATGGGTGCCCGACACCTATGTCAGATTTCTTCTTCATTCTTGACACTCTCTAGTAATCTGTTAGGTATATCTTACTTTTTGTGTCCCAGAAAATTTTTGTCACAGTTTAACATGATTTAAAAAATGAATTATATGTGAAAAAATGAGAAATGTCCTATATACGGTTGACTAGGTCATGTACATGTCGATAAATACAAATTTCAGATAAACATCATATAATTACACTGTACTTTGAAGTTTGAAATAAGTTTGCTTACACAAGATTTAACACACACGAGTCATTTCAGTATTGATTACCGACTCAGGAAATTATGATGTCAATTGATGTAAATGTTTGATTTTCGTTCTCTCAGTGATGATATTGCTGAATTGTTTGCCATATTTTTATACATGATGCTCATTAACTCATGAAATTTTTTGATATTTTGTATAATATACATTTTAACCTCCTGATGTGTTCCCCTACAATTTTTCTTGTTCAGGGGGGGGATAATGTGACAGTGCGATAAGAATCACACTGCCACACTTTAATATCCTTATATTTCTGCCATTCCCGAATCTATTTTTTCATGTTTTCACACAACGCTAGCCTTTTCAAAGAAGATAGTATTTCACCCTTCTTCTCTTCGCGCCAACTAGGTTCATTGACTGCGCATGAATACACCCTATTACACTCAGAGAGCGTCCCTGCCTGATCTGCCGTTATAATAATGCGCCGCGGTCGGAAGACACTATACCATTTTCCTTTACATACAAAATATATAATCTAGCCCAATTTTAATTTTGGCTTTGATTTTTATCATGGATGGCAGATGTATAAAAGAAATAGAACCAAGGAGATCTGGAACTCTTTCATGACGCTTACTAATCTCCAGCACTGAATCGAAAGAGGGAACACGTCAGAAATTTGCTTTATGAGTTCAAAGCTCTGTTTGCCTGAGTCTAGCGGTGTTCGCAAGGTTTGCCTTAAGAGAGAGGTTATATAGAGAAACCCCTAACGGTTTCAGCAGAGTTTAAAAAGTTTCGTCGGTTAGCAATGTAGTGATGAAGTGTTAACAACCCGGGGCTGGACTTGCTGTCCACGCGCGGGTATAAAAGGAAAGTAAAATGTATATATATTTTTAGTTTTTCGTTATGTCTGTAGTTTTTTGTGAACGTCTTGTCTTCAATAACAAATTTTAAGTCTATACATCTATGGAAACATCAATTAATGCCTGAAGTAGACGTCATGTCTTCAATCTCATTTATGAGTACGAGAATCCAATCCCATATCTGTGGAAGATCAAGGAAAACTACCAACAAGAATTATCCAGCATATCAATATTTAACTTCATTATGAGAACTGTCTAAAACACTGAATCTCCATGCCGGAACTTTAACAAAAAAAATCTATATCTGTGAAAGATCTAAGAAGCCTACCAACAAGAAATCTCCAGCCAATTAAATATTTAACTTCATCATGAGCAATGTTTTAAAGTTCTGAATCATCTATATCTGGACTCCTACAAATACGATGACTACAACAATAATGTTTTAATCACAGTACATATTCCCCAGTACTGCAGCAGGCCCGCTTATCCAGTAGCGTCTTGTTTAAATTCAATATGGGTACCCAATAATTACAAATAGATAAATTTATATCTTCAATTATGTTATTTTATGATTAATGTAAGATAAAAGATACGAATGATTTAAATCAATTTTTGATACATTTCAACTGTTTCCATTGTTTATATTTTCGAGCGGCTATTAACGCAATGTACTTCCACTTTAAGTTCAGAATACAAAATATCAACTTGGCCATAAATATTGTAATAATAAGTCTATATTCATATTAAATATTTGTCTGTAATTATGCTTCATGTGTTATTTTAGTGCATGTAGTAATTCTTTTGATAACCAACTAATCTATTATTACAGCAAAATCATATCATATATATTTTATTATTGCTTTTTTAAGATCCAATCAATTCAGTAGAAGAGGTTTTATATATTTTTCCTCAACCTTCTTCTAAGCACCACCATCACAACTGTGTTTTGGAATACTCCATAGTATCATAGCTTATTACTATCCAAAAACATTTTTGGATACAATTTCGTAAAGAACTACTGCACAGTTACAGCATCAAGCAGTAGGGGAAGCAATTTGAAGTCAGTCAGTAGCCTAACCAATCTCTAGATTTGTTATGCTGAAGCAAAGAATATGCCATTGCTGTGTTGGCCGTTGGGATCCCCAGATCTCTTGTGATATTTTTCCTGTAAGATTTCATTAAAGACGAATTGTTCTTGCCTCCTTCTCCAAGGTTTACTCCTGTAAGCCCTGGAGAAATGGAGGCAATATCCTGAAGCAGCCAATAATTGAGGTTCAGAAATCTTTAATAACACGTATTCTATCCCTAGTGTGGCAGGAACTAGAATGCCGTATACATATTTGCCAGGTGACCAAAGGGCCGAAGATGGAGCTTCTGTTGATGATGATGATGTGTCTATGATAATATGTATTTATATGGGTCTGAAGCTGTCGTAGACAGCCTTTGCAACTTCGACAGCCTTATTTGTATAAAGTAGGTCCACTGGGTCTTCTAAGCCGATGTTAAAAAGTTTGGCCTGGGTTAATGGAGAGCTGAAGATGTGTTGACGAGACCGTGGGATGTCATCAGGACAATGAGGACAAAAGTTGGTGTAACTACACTGTCCATCCGCAGAAATCCTCATCCCCTTTAAGTGATTTGTCCTAAGTCTGGTTATGGTAGTCGATATGGCTCTGTCACAGTCCAAATCCGGAATGGAGTTTCTTTTAGCTTGTTGACCGATTAGTCTTCGGTCAGCAACAGCGTTGGCGTCAACGAGGGTCAGGGAGTTGGATGGCTGAGGAGAATTACGAGCCTTTGCAAGCTCATTGGCCTTCTTGTTATCAAAAATATTTACATGAGCCGGTATCCATTGTAAAATGCAGGATCTTTGAGCATCAATGATTTTGTTTGTGAGTTCATTGATTTGATGGTTAAGTTGACATTTGCCCTTCTGGATCGCCTGCAATGATGATCTGCAATCAGAGAAAATGATGATGCCTCTGGAACTCTGGTCCTCCCTTTAAGGAGGAAATTGAAGGAGCTTCTGTTGAAACTTAGATAACTTTAGTTTCACTTTAAGTTTAATTTATTAAAATGAAGTAATCACAGCTTTCACATGTGTGCTTTCTTTTTGTTCCATTCAAATTTAATATGATTTACCCTGTTCTATAACTATGCTTTTCTTTGTTCGGTAGTATGAGATTTTGAAACATTTCTGCCATAGAAATGTACTCTGTAACTATGTATTAAATGTATTTTATTATTAAAAAAATTGATCTATTTTTTTCTTTCTCTCTCAGGATGAAAGAGGACGCCTGATGAGAAGGGGCATCATGCGCTATGCAAATCTAGCCTTTGTCATCACCCTTACATGCATCAGCCCCTGTGTCAAAAAACGATTTCCCACCATGGACCACCTTGTTGAAGCTGGTTAGTAAATAGTCCGGAAATTTTGTTCTCTTTTATGCTGGAACAAGATTTTTTTTTTTTTTTTTTTTTTTGAAGTATATGTAAAGGTTTTATTCTTTTGCACATGTGAAGTGTACAATTGGATATAACCCTTTTTTTTTTGTCCTGTACATTTTTCATTGTTTAAAGGTAAAATATAAACATGTAGATATTGTTTTATTATCATAGCTTACAATCCATACATTTCTGGTTGTTTAAGTAGGGGAACATGGGGCAAAATGAAATAGTGAAATATTTACTCTGCTTTTAGCTCCACCTATCAGGTATTATTTTAACTATTTAGTACTATACGTAGTCTATTCCAATAAAGAAAAAAATACCGCCAAAGATTAAAGTAGTTCGTAATACAGGCAATTTTAAAAAATTGATACTCATATTGTAATATTTTGTTGTAAATTAAATTTTTTTTTACAATAAAATGATAAAGTTCTTGTTATTAACATTTTAAATATTAATTGAGACCTTCTAATATTCAATGCAGTATTAATTTAGTTAATGTTAAGCTTTTTTGTATTTAAAAAAAATTGTACAGTTAGTCAAGTACATAAGGGGCAAAGTGGATGGGGAAAAGCGAAATAGTTTTTAATTTACTCACTCAACCATTTAATATAAATCACTTTCGTTTTCAATTATTGATTAATTCATTTACAATCCTTCATTTATTAATTGTATTTATTCATTCATTCACTTATTATATTATACATTCATTTTTTTACTCGCTCATTTTTTTTTCATATATTAATTGGTTTATTTAAGTATTCGTTTAATTATTTCATTATCTTTTTATTTATTCATTCAACCTTTTATTTACTGATTCTTTTGATCAAAAATATGTTTTATAATCGAATAGAAAATATTTCATTGGAAAAATATTTTATTTTTCACTTTGTTCCGTGAAAAAATAAGTAAAAATTTCCGTTTTTTTTTTTTTTTGAAGACTCAAATTTACTGCCAAAAATTTAAAATACTGTTTCTATGCAAGTTTTATTATAAAATACAATGTTCCTTCTTTATGTGCTGCAATTGTCAAAACAAGTTTCCGATTTGTTCATTTTGAAAAAACTTGGTCAAATTAACCATTTTACTTTGCTCCACATTCCCCAATAACAGCTGTTTAAATGATACTCAATGTACAAAATATGGCCTTGTTCAAATGGGGTTGCTAGTTAACCAGACTGGTTGATCACAAATGTTGTTTGATGACATCATAGGTTAGTTTAGCGCTGTGATGCCCTACCTATGGCCCACAAAGCAAATATGTGTGCCCCATTGTTTTGTTTAATGTTAAAAATTGAAAACCACTTTCTTGAACTTCCCAAAAGAACTAAAAAACCTTCTTGGATAGGATTCAAAGATTGCCGGATTCAAAATACATCTCCACAAAATTGCAACAGAACTTTATCTTTTTCTTTTCTATATTTTGTTTTCATAGTCGCATGTGATTTGTCAAAATTTTAAATTTGTTGACTAATATTCAGGAATTTGTTTCTAGAAGACAGATAGCAATTTTTTTATTAATTAAATAACCATCAAGTATGGATCAGAGCAATTCTTGATTTGTAATTTTTCACCGTTTTCCATATTTTCCAGAATAACTTTAATATTGTTTATGTTCTGGACTTGCAAGATTCATCTTAATAAGAGATGCAACCACAGACAAGAAAAGGTTGGTCATTGCTGATTTAGTAAGTGTCTGTTTCGATGGCTGACCGGTTACTCTATTAACGCTTCTAGTCAGTGCTCAGTGAGCCCAACTTAACTGGTTGCTCTATTTGAACATGAACAAAATCAAACATCTTCCAACTACAATGCCAAAGTATTTGAAAGTTTCAAAACATGAAGTATGTTTAAAACTTTAAAAACTATGTAAAAAAAACCCAAATAGCAATACATATATATACATACATACATACATGTTTAAGTCTTGCAGGAAAACTTCAATGCAAAAGAAAGCAAACTTATGAATGAAAAGACTTCTGACATTTATTTCTATTTGCTTTTTTAGCGTTGGTTTTGAATTTTCAACTTATTTTCAAATAACATTCATAATGGTGATTCATGCTCAGTTGTACTTGAATATCCAGTTTAGGGGCTGTCCACATAAATAATGTAACATTTTTTTCAAAAAATTTGAATCCCTTTCCTTTTTATAACAAAGTATCATGCTTCACCTTACCTCTCCCCTCCACTTGACACATGTCACCTTTTTCAAAAGAAGATTGTTATAAAAGCATTTGATGTCACCTTTTCCTCCTCGTCACAAACTCACAATTTCATGAACTCCTCTCCCCTTTTAAACAAAAAATCATTTGTAGACAGCCCCTTATCTATTGATTTTACTATCAATTTATTTCAAACTGCTATTAAGATTAGCACTTCAGAAAATTTTTGTACAAGTCGTTTTCATTTCAGGCATACTCCTACCCAATGAGAAAAAGATCATGGAACACCTCAAGACATCCCACTCGACATACTGGATGCCTCTGGTGTGGGCATCCAGCATTGCCATCCGAGCACGCAAGGAGGGACGCATTCGGGATGACTTTGCACTCAATACTCTAGTAGAGGTCAGTGTATGAATTATCTATGCTTTTCAAAGCAATAATAACATAATCCAAAAAAAAAAAAAATTTCAACTGCTTTTAAATTCCTTACTTGTGTTTGCTTTCTTCTATACATTGGTTTGTGAAATGGTTTTATGTATTGTAACTTTCATATGTTCACAGAATTTTTTTTAGATTTGTTGCTTTTCTGATTCAAGTATTTTTTCTTCAGGCTATAGCAAACTATCGATCCCTATGTGGTGGCCTCTACAACTATGATTGGATCAGCATACCTTTAGTATACACACAGGTTAACTAAATAATATTTTATGTTTCTTTCCGGGTCCTTTTGTTAACCATGTATTGCTGTATGTGAAATTTTATGTAATATTGGTGTATCTATGCATATATAGTGAATACATATAAAGTTGAAAGTCAAAAATATGCACAACTTGGAAAAGTGGATGTGCGAAATTTCGGGGTTTCACGGATTTCAGGCCATAAACAAACTAACTTTTTAAGTGGTATCTTTAAACTGAAAAAATAATATAACAATAAAAAATTTGAAATATTCATGAATTACTTCACAGGACAATTGAATAATTTATAATCATAAAAAAAAGTTGTAACTAATTCGTTTAGCTTTCACTTAAAAAACTTTTAAACCCAAAAGTAATAATTGCTCTTGGAGTAACCACCACTACAAAGAAACAAAACCCAATAAATTGTTCCAATTTGGAAATACTTGGTATTTATTTTCAATAGTTCAGGCAGTTGTTTTGAATTGAAATGTCCAAAATCATCCACATTACTTTTACATGCTGAAATCTTTATTTTTGGCTTATTTTCGTGTTATTTTGATGCCACTTTTCACGTGAAATATTAGCTATTTGTTCTAACTCTGCAACAATCTTTTAGCATCTGTTTCCGGTCTACAATATTTCTTATTATTTCTTCAGTAGTACACAATATAAAGCATATTGAGTAGAAATACCAGCATATATTTTGAATGAATATGTTTTTATTAAAATATAAAATAACATAGTCAAAAAGCACTAATTGCAGAGTACTGCAGACAACTGTTTCAGGGTTTACAAGGGACTCCTTTTTCAATGCAAAAGAAATTTGCTTATGGATAAAAAGACATTCAACAAAAGAGCTTTTGTTAGATGTCTTTTCATCTATTAAGGGCCATGCATTAATTAAGTAAGGATCGCAACCGAGAGGGGAGTTGGAAAAATCTCTACATACCCTTACTTGGGGGAGGGCGGTGGGGATCAAACCCATTCTTACATAAGATTCTCCAAGTCTGTATTTTACATAAGAAATCGCGCGTTCAAGTAATTTGGCAGGGAGGATATTTCATCTGTGCCTAGAAGGTAAAACGTATTTGGATGAGGTGTTTTTTTATTCGCTTTACAAAGAATGAATAGTTAGTATTAAGTGAAAAAAAGAATTGCACTATGTAAATCATGTTTTTTTTAATTAGTATCGCATCACACACACAAAAAAAAAATGTCGAAAAAAAATCAATCTAGATTTTAACTTTTTTAATAAATATTTCTTTACAAAAAAAGATTTAATGAATTTAATAACAATTCAAGTGATGTAAGATTTGTTATTTTATTATTTTGAGAAGTGAAATAGAATCTTACATAAGAATAGGGAGGAGGGTTTTCAAAAATCTTACATTTCCTTACATAGGGGGAGGGGATCGAAAATTGCTAAAATCATCCTTACGTAATTAATGAATAACCCCTAAGCTCATGAATTAGTCTATTTAAGTTTTAAACTGTGCTCCTATTACAACAAATACCGATAAAACGAAATATCCATTTCAACAAATTAAATTTTCTGTCCTGATTTAATCTGTAGTACATTGCTTGAATTCTATTACAACAATTAAACTTTGCAGGCTGTTGAAGTTCAATGTAACGGGCATGGACGCCCATATGCAAAGTTGCAAGGGGGGGCTCAAATATTTCCCCCAAGGTTTAACTGGATATTTTCCCCATGGAAACTGATTTCAGGACAGATTAGAGTCATTAAAATTTGACATTTTTAATAACTTATTTATTAATGGCTGAAGAAGTAATGTTTTTACATTTTTTGCAAAGAAAGCTACTAAAAGCAAGGAAATTCTAATTTCAGAGGGGGGCTCGAGCCCCTCCTTGCCCCCCTATGTGGACGTTCTTGGTAACAGGATTTCTCTGTATTTCCAGTTGAACTCAAAACTTAATTCCTATTTGTTAAAATCTGAAATAAAAATTTTACCTTAATTCCTCTATTTATTTCAAAGATTATAGCCTTTTATTTCATATATGTCCACTTTACATCACCTGACCTCATACAATATTCATTTGTCTTAAGATGTTTTTTTACCACCCACAGTTGATGCAAAATAAATATTTTACAAGCTTCTCTTGCATTTACTCTAACACATTCTCTGAATATATGTCAGGTGGTGACCCTTGTGGTGTACACCTACTTCCTATCTACTCTGATGGGTCGGCAATATTTGGATCCTGTTCAAGGATATCCTGGTTATGATGTGGATCTGTATATTCCAGTCTTCAACTTCTTGCAATTCTTTTTTTACATGGGATGGTTGAAGGTGAGTCCTTTCTCAATTTGATTATGCAAAACTAAGAATATTAATGTTTTTCCTTTTTCTTTCTTTCTTTTCTTTTTTTTTTTTTTTTTTGTACAGTGTTTTAGACCAGTGGTTCCCAAACTTTTTAGACCACGGAATCCTTTCTGATATACTTTTACTTCAAGGAACCTCATTTTTATTTATGAATAAGAGACAGAATGTTTACAATATAGGAGTCAATTTCGGTTACTTGTTGTTATGCCACTCGGGAACCCGAGCTCGAGTGGCGAGGCTGCTCGATTTAAGGCAGAGAGTTACAGCTTCCGTTTTAATGGATCACCTATTTAGGTGGAAGCCTGATCTGGCTCAAACAGCAAACGATTGATGACAGCACCATCTATGGGCAGTTCAATAATTTCGAACCAAACCAGAAACCGACCCAGAGGTATCGTTTCACTTGGAGGACTTTGTGACTACAAATATATTTTAAATCTCCCAATTAACTTTAATGAAATGGTGGATCTTCGATTGGCTAGGACCGAACCAGAGACCCTCCAGTCATAAGTTCGATGCTCTACCGATCATGCCACCACGGCCTGTCAGTTTCTTCTATGTATAAAAACTACTGGTTTTGTGAAATTTTTCGTATTTTGACTAATTGACACATTTTAAGTCACACTGAACCCTATTTTTGCATTTTAGAAAGTATTTGTCCATTTGATCCATGTCCCTGGTATTGATTTTTTTTTCCCTTTAAACTCGTGGAAAATATTAAATTTATACAACAGCAAACTCGTGGCGGAAGCCTTATTTTCTTTATGACTTTCATGCAAATCTGAGGGTTTGGCAGAACCCACTTTGGGAGTTGCTGTTCTAGACACATTGTGCTTAAGAAGACAAGGAAGTAATATTAATAAGTTATATCAGGGCTGTCCAACTGGGGGCTCAACAACACATATTGTGCGGCCCGCAAACTTCTTATTCAGCCTATTTCTTTTTTTGACGTTTTATGGTGTCAAGAAGCATCCGAGACATCCATTCTTGGTCAAGCCGGGTTCCCCGAAATTTCCTCTTGATGGCTCTTTTACTCCTTTCATTGTATTGGGAAAAAAAGGTACAGGACATCTACAGGTCAAGGTCCAGCAGTCCTACCCTGCGCACTGGTGCAAACTAATTCCTAGAAATAGTATTGCCTCGTGTTGGCAGGGAGAGAGGGAGGGAAGAGAGAAATTTGTTGATTTCGAAAAAGAAATTGAGAACTTGCTCTTGTCAACTGTCTACTCTTTTAAGTTGATGATATTGCTCTGACTGGTTGCGACACATGTTAGGTTCTCAGATAAGCTTGCAGCTTAAGCTCCTGCCCTTGTAAAGAAGGCAGATCGGTCTCAGTTTTATCATTAAAATGTAAGCAAATTGTTTTATAATCCTTCTATTTCATTGTTTTATAATTAATAATTCAGCTATTAATTGTTATTGTGTAAGAGGTTATTGTTCAACTTTTCAAACTGCGGCCCTCCATGTGATGAGTGACCGGAATTCTGGCCTATGGGCTCTTTTCAATTTGACAGCCCTGAGATATACATGGTGAGATCTAAACGTAATGAGCCTTTGTTTAAAAAGACAAATTTTTTGAGCTAATCCGTACAACTAATTAATAGTTTTAAAAACAGGCACCTCCTGCAACAATGTATCTATGTAGGCGGCTTTTCCATGATTCAAAGGCATCCCTAAAGTCCTGTTCTGAGATATTTGCAAGGGCTGCCTTGACGTGCTTGGATGTCCTCGACGGAGTTGAAACGTTTCCTTTCCAGCGCTGATTTTAATGGTGGAAATGAGACGTCAGGAGGCCACAAGCCCAGACTGTAGGAAGGTTAGGACACCACAGGAGCATCGACTCAGACCTTCTTCAGTCAGAATTTTCAGCACAAGTTAGGGGCAGACTTTCTGCATGTGCAACTTCTCTGTAACAATGAATTGCACCGTTGTCTCCAATAAGTCCAGGGATTTTGCTGCTTAGTAGAGACTCAAACGCCAGTCCGTGTTTAAAAATTCACTCTCGTTGTACATTCACGTCAGTATGGGCTGAGGAAGGGGGGTGTCCAGACGGGGATTCGTCGGTCACCGTTTCCCCGCCTTATGAAAGGCCTTGTACCACTTTTCTACTTGCGAATAGAACAGACACTCAGCTCCAAATGCCTGTTAAAGCTTTGCAAATGTTTGGGAAGGAAACTGGAAGCAAAATTTGATCTCTTTGCTTTGCTCTGACGAACTTTCCATATCGCCGTGTCACGCACCACCATATAGGGGTTACTGTTAAAGCTGATGGTACCGCTCCAAAAGCTGGGAGGTAACTGACCTGCGTTGCACTGTAAAGCCAACAACCCCCACCGCTGTCGCTATCAAGTGGAGCGAGCTGCAAGGTGTGCATGTATCAGTATAACGTGAGGCTCATTACTTTTGGATCGTACCATGTATGTAATTTAAATAGACTTCAGACATTGTCCTAGTTTTTGTTATTTTTTTAAATTTTATTTTGCTGTGCCTCAGTTTTTCCCTTTTTCTTAGGTTGCAGAAACTTTAGTGAACCCTTTTGGTGAAGATGATGATGATTTTGAAGTCAACTGGATTATTGATCGAGATATACAGGCAAGTTCTCATGCATTTGATAAAAATTAATTTCCTTTAAATATAAAATGGGGACATGAAATATGATCTTTTTAACAATGACTCAGCTATGTTTGAATGATTTTGCTAATCATGATATTATTTATACTTAATCTGACAAAAATGGAAAGGCTTTTAAGGTAAACATACATGCAGAATTAATGAATCTGCGAATGTTCCAAATAAGATGTTGAAATGTAAAGATTGTTATCGCCAATGTTTTTAAGTTTATTTCAACACTCTTCTAAAATATTATTGTGGTTAGCAAGGGGAGAGACAACCCCTCTGAGCCCGGGGCTCAGAGACTCAGACTTGTTCTGAGCCCGGGGTTGACATGTCGTTTGCTGATTGGTTGTTTGTTGTCTTGTGTCCTGAATTCCTATTGGTTGGTCCTCTTTGGTATAAATACCAGTGTCCATGTGGTCGTTGTCAGTTCTCTCACGACTTTCGGTTGCGTTGGTGAGCTTTTTGCTCTGATGAAGAGACTCCATTGTAGCCTTCAAATAGCTATATGCTGTATTTTCTTCAAAATTTGTGCTTTATTTGCGTTGGTTTTTCACTTTAATCATATTGTAGCACAAAGCTTATATGATTATTTTTCGTTTAGTTTATTATTATTTTGCTAAAAATTGCATTTGTGCTAGACAGTATAATTTGTGTGCCATAATTTATCTTTTGTTCAATATTTTTTATGTAATGTATTTTTATTGTTTTCCTGAGTTTCAATCCAAATTAAACTGCAATGAGTTAAAGATCTTAGGAAATTATTGTACTGATTATCTCATGCAAAGAACAGAAACAAAGTCGTCAAAAGTGGCTGATGAAGTAATAGAAATTACAGCAAAGATCATGGGTGTTTCAATCGTCATTAAATCTGAACATTTTTTAAAGTGCTTGAAAAATTCCTGATGTCTGATCAAAATAAAGTTGTTTTTTACATACAAATGCATTGAAAACAATGTACAGGAAAATCTCCTTTTTATTACCTAAACTATTCATTTAACCTTGCCGCAAGTACAAATTTTGTTTCTTATCAAACAACAACATGTAATTGTGTAATAAATATTTACATTGCAGTAAAGAATCTGCAACTTGATTGCAGTAGGATTGACCTTGCGTGGATTATTGGTTTATAGATTTTGTAACCTGTCCTGCACATTTTTGTGATTTGTTTGAGGTTAGCTAGAGATTTTTTTGTGAGGAAATTTCAATTTCTAAATGTATTTGCGAAAAATTGTTTATTTTTTCTTACATTGGTTCACCTAACTTATATTCACACTCCCTGTAGCAGACTTTTTTATTTCAACAGTTTACAATGCAGAATAAATAAAACACAAAAATAATCTGTAAGGTAAATTAACATTAAATTATTCTAAATACTTACATAACTAATATTCCCTTTTTATAAATCATCACTATGGAGTGTCTGAAACAAAATGCTGAATTTAAAAACAAATGAGCTGCTTAGCTTACTGAAGTGCAGGTAGCTGCCATAGCAAGTGTTTTGACCTCTCAGTCAATGAGGGAAGACTCCT